>NC_141900.1:30123150-30276668 GCF_057802395.1 Ceratotherium simum simum
AACCACCTATGAAGCTAATATGAAGGTCAAAAGACAAAAGTACCAAAATTACCTATTTCCGTGATAAGAGGGTAATGGATACAAATGCACAAAAAAGACATTAGATGTGATATCAAAAACATAAAATGTGGGAAAGGGGAGTAAAAGAGTAGAACTTTTAGTGAGAGGTCAAACTAAAGAGACCATCAACTTAATATAGATTGCTATATATGTAGGTTATTATATATGAAGCTCATCGTAATCACCAACCAGAAATCTATAATAAAGACACAAAAAATTAAGAGAAAGGAACCCAAACATAATACTAAAGAAAACCATCAAACCACAAGGGAAGAGAGCAGAGAAGAAAGGAACAGAGGACTACTAAAACACTCAGAAAAAAGTAACAAAATGGCAATGACAAGTATATTCTTATCAATAGTTACTTTAAATTTCAATGGACTAAAAGCTCCAATCAAAAGGCATAGGGTGGCTGAATGGATAAAAAAACAAGATCCATATATATGCTACATACAAGAGACACACTTCAGACCTAGACAGTCACAGACTGAAAGTAAAGGGATGGAAAAAGATATCCATGCAAATGACAATGAAAACAAAGCTGGGGTAGCAATACCTATATCAGCCAAAATAGACATTAAAACAAAAACTGTAAAAAGAGACAAAGAAGGGCACTACATAATGATCAAGGGAACAATCCAACAAGAGGATATAACACCTGTAAATATCTATGCACCCAACATAGGAGCACCTAAACATATAAAGCAATTATTAACAGACGTAATAGGAGAAATAATAATAAGGGATGTTAACACTCCACTAATGCCAATGGATAGATCATCCAAATGGAAGATCATTAAGGAAACATTGGCCTTAAATGACACACTAGACCAGATAGACTTAGTAGATATATACAGAACATTCCATCCAAAAACTGAAGAATACACATTCTTTTCAAATGCACATGAAACGTTCTCCAGGATAGATCACATATTAGGCCACAAAACAAGTCTCAATAAATTTAAGAAGATTGAAATAATACCAAGCATCTTTTTTGACCAAAATCATATGAAACTAGAAATCAACTACAGGAAGAAAAGCAGAAAAGCCACAAATATGTGGAGATTAAACAAAATGCTGCTGAAGATCGATTGGGTCAATGAAGAAATCAAAGGAGAAGTCAAAGAATACCTGAAGACAAATAGAAATGAAACGATGACATGCCAAAATTTATGGGATACAGCAAAAGCATTTCTAAGAGGGAAGTGTATGGCAATACAGGCCTACCTCAACAAACAAGAAAAATCTCAAATAAACAATTGCACCTAAATGAACTGGAAAAAGAAGAAGAAACAAAGCCAAAAATCAGTAGAAGGAAGGAAATAATAAAAGTCAGAGCAGAGATAAATGAAATAAAGACTAAAAAAACAATATAAAAAAATCAATGAAACTAAGAGCTGGTTCTTTGAAAAGAAGCAAAATTGACAAACCTTTAGCTAGACTCATCATGAAAAAAAGAAAGAAGGTTCAAATAAATAAAATCAGAAATGAAAGAGGAGAAATTACAACGGACACCTCAGAAAGACAAAAGATTATAAGAGAATATGATGAAAAGCTATATACCAACAAATTGGATAATCTGGAAGAAATGGATAAATTCTTGGAATCTTACAACCTTCCAAAACTGAATCAAGAAGAAATAGAGAATTTGAATAGACCAATCACCAATAAGGAGATTGAAACAGTAATCAAAAACCTCCCAAAAAATAAAAGTCCAGGACCAGATAGCTTCCCTGGTGAATTCTACCAAACATTCAAAGAAGACTTAATGCATATCCTTCTCAAACTCCTTTGAAAAATTGAAGAGGAGGTGAAGCTTCCTAACTTAGTCTATGAAGCCAACATACTGATACTAAAACCAGACAGCAACAACACAAAAAAAGAAAATTAGAGGTCCATATCACTGATGAACATTGATCTAAAAATCTTCAACAAAATACTAGCAATTGAAATACAGCAACACATCAAAAACATCATACACCATGATCAAGTGAGATTTACTCCAGGGATGCTGGGATGGTTCAACATCCAGAAATCAATCAATGTGATACACCACAACAAAAAAATGAAGACTAAAAATCACATGATCATCTAAATAGATGCAGAGAAAGCATCTGACAAGATACAGCATCTATTTATGATAAAAATTCTGAAAAAATTGGTTATAGAAGGAAAACACCTCAACATAATAAAGGCCATATATGACAAACCCACAGCTAATATCATTATCAATGGAGAAAAACAGAAAGCTATCCCTCTAAGAACAGGAACCAGACAAGGATGCCCATTTTCACCACTCTTATTTAACATAGTATTGGATGTCCTAGGCAGAGCAGTCAGGCAAAAAAAAGAAATAAAAGAGGTCCAGATCGAAAAGGAAGAAGTGAAACTGTCACTATTTGCAGATGACATGATTTTATATATAGAAAACCTAAAGAATCCAACAAAAACTTTTAGAAATAATAAATGAATATGGTAAAGTTGCAGGATACAAAATCAATAATAAAAATTAGTTGTGGGGCCGGCCCCATGGCGTAGCGGTTAAGTATGTGTGCTCCGCTGCTGGCGGCCGGGGTTCAGATCCCGGGTGCACACCGATGCACTGTTTGTCAGGCCATGCTGTGGTGGTGTCCCATATAAAAAGTGGAGGAAGATGGGTACAGGTGTTAGCCCAGGGCCAGTCTTCCTCAGCAAAAAGAGGAGGATTGGCAGGGATGATAGTTCAGGGCCGATCTTCCTCACAGGAAAAAAAAGTATCTACTGCTTAAGACACCAAAGACTCCCTCAAGGGAGTCTTTTCATATAAACACATGAAAAATTACAAAACAAACAAACAAGCAAAAAATCAGTTGCATTTCTATACACTAACAACAAAGTAGCAGAAAAAGAAGTTAAGAACAATCCCATTTACAATTGCAACAAAAAGAATAAAATACCTAGGAATAAATTTAACCAAAGAGATCAAAGACCTGTACACTGAAAACTATAAAACATTGTTGAAAGAAATTGAAGATGACACAAAGAAATAGAAAGATATTCTGTGCTCTTGGAATGGAAGAATTAGCATAGTTAAAATGTCCATACTTTCTAAAGCAAGCTACAGATTCAGTGCAATCCCTACCAAAGTTCCAATGACATTTTTCACAGGAAGAGAACAGGAAGAATCCTAAAATTTATATGGAACAACAAAAGACCCTGAATAGCCAAAGCAATCCTGATAAAAAAGAACAAAGCTGAAGGTATCACACTCCCTGATTTCAAAATATACTACAAAGCTGTAGTAACCAAAACAGCATGGTACTGGCACAAAAACAGATGCACAGATCAATGGAACAGAATCAAGAGCCCAGAAATAAACCCACACGTCTAGGGACAGCTAATTTTTGACAAGGGAGCCAAGAACATACAATAGAGAAAGGACAGTCTCTCAATTAATGGTGCTGGGAAAACTGGACAGCCACATGCAAAAGAATGAAAGTAGACCATTATCTTATACAATACACAAAAATTAACTTGAAGTGGATTAAAGACTTGAATGTAAGACCTGAAATCATGAAACGTCTAGAAGAAAACATAGGAAGTAGACTCTTTGTTATCAATCTTAGCAACATATTTTCAAGTACCGTGGCTGACCAGGCAAGAGAAGCAATAGAAAAAATAAACAAATGGGACTACATCAAACTAAAAAGCTTCTGCACAGCAAAGGAAACCATCAACAAAATGAAAAGACAGCCTAACAATTGGGAGAAGGTATTTGCAAACCATACATCTGATAAGGAGTTAGTCTCCAAAATATATAAAGAACTCATATATCTCAACAACAAAAAACCTAATAACCCAATTAAAAAATGGCCAAAAGATCTGAACAGACATTTCTCCAAGAAAGATATACAGATGGCCAATAGGCACATGAAAAGATGTTCAACATCATTAATTATCAGGGAAATGCAAATCAAAACTACAATGAGATATCACATCATGCCCATCGGAAAGGCTATAATTAACAGGACAGGAAATAACAAGTGTTGGAGAGGATGTGGAGAAGGGAACTTTAGATATTTGCATAAAGATGTATGCATCCCTATGTTCCTTGCAGCATTATTCACAGTAGCCAAGACTTGGAAGCAACCTAGATGCCCATCAAGGGACAAATGGATAAAGTAGATGTGGTATACATACACAATGGAATACTGCTCAGCCATAAAGAAGGATGAAATCTTACCATTTGTGACAACGTGGATGGACCTTGAGGGTATTATGCTAAGCGAAATAAGTCAGAGAGAGAAAGTCAAATACCTATGATCTCACTCATAGATAGAAGATAAAAAGAACAACAAACAAACATATGGAGACAGAGATTGTATTGGTGGTTACCAGAGGGTAAGAGAGAGAAGCGAAGAGGGCAAAAGGGGTGAATAGACACATGTGTGTGGTGATGGATTGTAATTAGTCTTTGGATGGTTAACATGATATTATCTACACAGAAATCAAAATATAATGATGTACACCTGAAATTTATGTAATGTTATAAACCAATGTTACTGCATTAAAAAAAAAAGGAAAATAAATTAAAAAAAAAAAAGACTAGAGAGACGGAAAAAAATTAATTAAAAAAAAACAAATATTGATGGGAAGTATTGTGAACATGGATATTTTGAGTTTCGGCGGCATATGGGATATCCAACTAGAAGTGTCCAGAAACAATAAGCTATATGACTCAGAAACTCTGTAGTCATGTTTATGTGGAATTATATGTATATATGAGATAGAGGATTGGAAGAATAACAGAGAAACCATTCATACATAAAAGAGTGAGCAGAGGAAAGAGACCTGATAGCTCCACTGGTTAACGTCTGGCAACTGAGGTAAAGATTCTCAAAGGAAAGAATCACATGAAGGTACAAAGTTGCATAAGAAACTAGATAGTGCTTTCATATTTATTATGTCCTATAAAAATCAGTAAGAGTATGCCAAAATAAAGCCATTTTGGAGAGAATTTGAAAACAAACAGAAAAAAATGCCTAGGTATCTGAGCTTTGACGCAGCAATTCCATTTCCTATTTTCATATTTTTGTGTTGGAAAAAATACAGATGGATCCATGATAAGGCTGTTTATTTCAGCATTATTTGTAAACATTGTGTTAAAAATAAGAATGAAAAAAGATACTCAAAGGTAGCTGCTAATATATACCATGGAACATTCACACTAGAGAGTATATTAAGCAATAAACAGAATGAAGAAAGTCTCTATATACTGCCATGCAGTGATTTCCAGAATATATTGTTAAGTGAAAATAACAAAGTACAAAGAAGTATGTATACTTTTCCACTGCTTATCAAAAGAAAGAGGGTGAAGATTGATTTGAATATATATATATGCACATGCACATATGTACACATACATGCACATACACACATATACACACACTATGAATATATGTGTGAACATATTTGCTTATATTTAAAAGTGAAAGAAAAAATATACATTTAAAAATATTTACCTATTGGGGGAGAGGGAGGAAATCAGGTGTAGCATATTGGGACTACACCTAGATTTCCCTGAATAGATCTTGTTTTGTAACTCTGACTTTAAAACGATGTAAATATTTTGCACGATTATAAAATAAAATTTAATCTAGAAAAAGCAATTCTAAAAAATTTGGTGCCTCTCCCGACCAGGCACCCCAGATAGAGATCTGGGGGAGAGGACTTGGCCGCCTTCTGACAGTTTTCCCAGGACCCAGTCTGCAGGCTCCAGGGCAAGTAGGATGTCCCAGCAGGTCTCATCCTGGTCACCAGAAACAGTAGAAAATAAAAATAATTTTCCCTCTACCCTTTATAGTGAGCACTTGGCTGAGACTCCTTTTTCTCTAGGGCATCACCTAGCGGATAAGCTTATCTAGGTTAAAAGTTCTCCTCTGTAGCTACTGTAATTCAAGATTATTTTTGGTAAGGTTAACCTACTTGTTCAGCCTTAAAACAAAATTTTATTAACCTGGACCCAGTTCAGTTTAAGTCGGACCCAATCCACCCCCCTACCCAGTCTGGTTTCTAAGTCAAAACCAGTTCGTCCCTGGGCCCAGTCCGGTTTCTAAGTCGGAACCAGTCCTCTCCAGACCCAATCCAGTTTCTAAGTCAGGATCCAGCCCAACTCCAGCTGATTTCCGGATCCAGGAAAAGAAATGCTCAGATAAAGTCTGAAAGCTCATAACACAAAAGCTGAGGAGCTGGGATCCCAGAGGGACTTACCCATCACCTCCAAGGTCATCGAGAAAGTAGAGAACTCAAGAGGGTCAACAGGTACACACCCTGCTTGCTCGTTACTCCTGGAGGCTGTCAAGAGTCTCCTTCGGTTCTCTCTTCTGACACCAGGACTGTTAAAAGATAAGCTCAGGTATATTAAAATTTTTAAGTTTATTTGTGCAAAAGTTGATTTGAATCAGGCAGCGTCCGATCTAGCAGATAGAAAACAGTTCCAAGGAGCTAAACAAAATAAAAGACTTTTATAGGCAGAAGGGAGCAGGAACAAGGATGTTATGCTAAGCAAAAAAGCGTGTTAGTTATTGCAAAGTTACTTTCCTTTAGGGGATGGCAGGGGTCTATCAGGCATGTTACTTAATTAGTGCTAATCAGGCGATTCCTGATTGATTGATTTAAGATTCCATTTCTGGAAGAGCTGAAACTGTAATTATGTTAAGTCTCAGTTTGCTGATGTGGGATTTAGCATAAGTGACTGCCTTTTGGGCCTGTTGTCTTGTTTTTAACAAAAGATATTTATTGTATTCTGATTCATACAAACTACAAAGAAAAGGAGACATTGAGGAAAACTTGATGGATATTTGGTGATATTTAAGGAATATCGATATTCTTATTTTGGATATGATAACAGTATTGTGATTTTATTTTGGAAAAATGAGAGTATCTTTTTCAGATACTTACTGAAATTCAGATAAAATGATCTAATGTCTAGAATTTTTGTCAATATAACGACTGGGGAGGAGTAGGTAGGGATATATTTGAAATGACATTGGTCATGAGTTGATATTTGTGTGATAAGATGTGTGATGGGTAAATGAGTGTTCATTATACTGTCTTCTCTATTTTAGCCTACTTTGGAAATTTTCCATAATAAAAAATTTAAAATTTTTAAATTAAAAACAATTTTTGAATCATTGAGTGGAATTTCAACATTGAATGAACTTTAACTGAATGGAACTTACCCTAATTAGAATCAACTGATATATAAGTAAACACTATAGAAATGGGTTGGAAGAAGGATTCAACTCTCTAAAACCATTTAAGAGAAAATATAAAGGATATTTTACTCCTTTATAGCTAGCCTGAATTAATTTATCTCTAACTCAAATTCATTTACTCCTAAATAAATTTAAGTGATTTATTTTAAACAATGGGTTATTGATTGCCTTTTTCTAAACTTTCCCTCAGTCTACCAAAAACAATTCCTATTTAGATATAGTTTTAATAATGAATCAATTATCAACAGAGTAGAATGTGTTTTCTTCTTTTAATTAATAAAGAAGTGTTATAATCTTCATTGTGATTAGTTTCAGAGTTAGTTTAAAATTTTTTAAAATATATATTAAATGGAAAAATTTTATGTATCAGGAAAAACAGTGGATCTTTTCTGTTACAAAATTTATGGTGGCTTTTGTGTATATGTACGTGTGTTATTTTGATGATTATAACTTAATTATAAATGATATTTATATTATTTGGATGTTTTAAATCTCAACTCCAGAATGGTAAAAACATTAATCTTTGCCAAATACAATATATGTAATTAAAAAATTATTTAGGTATTTTATCATATAAGTTTTCAAAATAGTTATAGGAGATAGATGTTGCTTCAGGCTCATATGAAAGTATCTTGTCATGATTACAAATAATGGTCTATATGAGTCTCTGTCCATCGCTAAACATAAGAGTTTTTTGGTTTTAATTATTATTTTAAAAGTTAAGGTTTCTTTCTTTGATAAAAAGTGGACAAGTTCACTCTTTCAATTAGTAGGTAGAAAGCTTGTAAAAAATATGACTGATATTTGCTTTTCTGCAAAATGAGCGTATATTGCAGTTGAAGGATTGAAATAAACCAAACAGTGCCCTAAGTGAATGCAGAGTTGTTATCTTTGAAAAATGATTGCCATACTTCTAGGAAACACATCACACAAAATGTGATTTCCAAGTAGAAGAACCCAGTAATTTCTCTTGCATTGAGACATAGAACCCCTCAAATTAAAAAAAAAAGATGTAGAAGTCATTTAAATAAAGAATGAAATAAAAGTGGATACATTATTTAGTACTGCTTTCAAACAAATATGTCCCGATAAGCAGCAGTCTATCTACTAATATGGCTCAGTATAAGCTTATATTTATACATACGTATTCTATATCCTCCTACTCCTGTTGGCAAATTTTCTAATCGTTTCACATAAAGTCTTAACTTGTCTTAATAGTTTTTTTTTAATAAACAGCTATTTCATATTAGACATTGATTTTCTAGAGGTTAATATTTAACTGCTTATTTTACAGATAAGTTCAATGTTATCCATGAAGTTAAAAAATATATATCATTTGGAGAAATTTGTTTGTCCATAACAGAAGAGTGAACTTTCACCACCTTACTTACTGTATTTTACTTAAATACTGGTAGTTTTTATTTGCATTCTGAAGGCTACTAAATATTTCACTAAACGTAAACATCCACCACTTATTTGCATATAACCTTCTATGTATAAACTATTAAAAACAAGAACTAAGAAATATATTCCTCTCCCCTTGGGTTGCCATTTCAAAAATAAAGGCTTAGACTTCACACGGAAGAAAGAAATATTTATTGACTACTCCTTACATGCCAGACATGGATAAGGTCTTGTGATAAAAAGATAAGGAAGCTGAGACTGTTCTCAAGGAGCATACACCCTGGTTGGTAAGTACGAGACGAGTAAATATTTCATTAAAGTAGGCTATAATCAATGCTGAGAAAGCAGGAATCAAAGAAAGTCATGGGAGTGCAGTTCAGTTCCGGCTTCCTGGAAGAAATAAATACCAGCCTGAGACTACGAAGATTAGCAGTAATTAACGCATCAAATGTGTTTATGTGATGAGTGGAGGCCTGGGAAAGTTGGAGTTAATTGGGATATGGAGTTGGAGATGAAGGGAAAGAAAAGGCAGAGTGATAAGGGCATATGTGAGAGGTGTTCTGGGTTCAGGGAAACAAGATTTTACCTGAGGGCTGAAACATAAAGTTCAAGAGGGAAAGCATAGCGTGCCCACACTGGAGGGGAGAAGGTATTCTGCACCAAGCTCATGACTTTTATCCTCCTAAAGACCATGAACAATCACTGAATGGTTCTAAGTAAAGGAATGATGTGATTAAGACTGCATTGTTTATTTGTTAAAACCCCATTCAACTTGGTGAGTGTTTGTGTTTTTTCCAAAGAATGTATTATGATTACAAGAGTGAAAAGTGGGCCACGATATAACAGAAAGTTCAGGGGTTTCAAGTCCTAATAATCCACCCACATTCAGTTAGTTTAAAATTCTGTGAGGTTTTTAGCATTTCAACTCTACAAAATACAGTGACAGATAGTAAACTTGGGGGCAAATAATCCTGTATGCTGGGAACCTTGTGAACACAATACCCAGGAAAAGAATAAATTACAAGAATAATCATTCAACTCCCAATCAATATGGGTCTATGAAGGGACTCTTTCTCCTTTTTATTAGAAGTCTCTCTGAACTAGAAGTTCTTTACCTCATTTTCCGGCATGAGCTTCCCACTCATGTCTCCAGTTAATTTCATCTTTGTCCCTAATGTAACCTTTTCGCGACATAGCATTTTCATACCCTCTTCTTCTTAATGTCATCCCATTGACAAACATTTTCTCTTATGCCATGATTAACAAAATGCATGTGCTTGCATGCCTGCGTACACACAGAAATATGCAAATAAATAAAATCCCCAAATACTCTCCTATTGCTTTCCACTTAGTGCTGAATTTTTCAAGGTTATGCTTTATACTTTCTAATTTTTTACAATCTGATTTTAACCCTCATTATTCATTACAGAGGACATAGTGAAAAACAGTTTTCTAGATGGAATCCTCCTGTACCTTTCTGTCACCTGTGATGCTCATATTTGCATACTTGAAATCACCTATAACTTTTTCATTTACCTCTCATTTATCACACATGGAATATACCTTCAGAGCTAGTCTCTTATGATAGAATTTCATAGCTGTTGCAAAGAACTCGCCAAGTTCGCCCGTCCAGTTTGCCAGGATGTCAGAGAGGAACCTTGGTGACAATAGTTGGCTCCAGAAGAAAGGAATTATCTAAGTGATTACCTAAGGAAGATATGAGTGAGGACCCCTTCTCCTGGGCATTTTGGCCAGTGAAGGGGAATAAGAGCTGTGGGAGATCAGAATTGACCACCTCAAAATGTGTCTCTTTGGCATGAGGATTATTTCGGGCTGGTTACTTTTAAGAAACTGCAGAAGGGAAAGAAGCTCTGAAAAATAGAAATTACCCTTTGTAAGAGACATTTACGTTTATAAGGGAAATCTCCATTTGTAAAGTATCTCCCTCTCTGTACCAGGAAGAAGGATGACCTTATCTCTAGAAACTCTTATCAGTGTGGAAGACAAGGACTTGAATCAGCATACTCTTCTTTACCATGCTTTCTGGTAATCTCCCATAGATGACTCCCCCACCCCCAATATCCTCCTTTGTCTTTAGCTAAAGGCGGTATTTAAGGTGAGAACCTCCACCATTTGTCACGGTACTCATACTCGGTTTCCCTGGGTCTCTCCCGTGTTTACATGTTATAAAGCTTTGTTTGTTTTTCTCCTGCTATTAGGTCTCATGTCAATTTAATTTGTAGCCCAGCCAGAAAGAACCCAGAGTGGGTAGAGGATAGTCTTCCTCCCCTTCAGAGCAAAACTTTCAGTGATAAAATTACTTGCCAGGTAGATGATCATTAAAATTGTTTTGTTGAGAAATAATTGAATATGATTATATGGCACTTCTCTCTGGAATTAAACAAAAGGGGGGTGTGTGTGTAGTCTCCGTTCACATTATACATCATCTTTTCTCTCTCCTCTTTCTTCTGCTCCCAGTCACTCTTATATTACAGTTTTTGAATTCTCTGGAGGATCTTGCTTTGTCTTTGAAGTCAACCAATTCCCTTATTTCGTATTGTTTAAATAAGATTTTCTTAGAGATTACAGGAAAGGTTTTGGAGCCATGATGATAAGATTTTACCCACCTCCTCAAACTTCCTGAATCTTGCCCTGCAAATCATCCAAACTCCCCAAGGGAATTAAAAAATAAGAATGCAGGGAAAGTTTGGAATCCAGTTACTTCATTAAGATGAGAGCCAGTATCTAATAATCTGTAATACAATGTTCTCTGATAACACATGACTTGCTGCTACTCTTGTTTTGTTTTAAGGCTTAAGTGGGGACTCCTATGCTGTCCTCCATCCCCCTCCAACCACCACCAAGCCAAATTTCATATCCAGAGATTAAGTGATTAAATTTGCTTTTGCTAACCTTTCCAAAAACACAAGATGTTCTTAGCCCTGTGCTACTGCTAATGTTGACCTTTCCCAACTCTGTGTCTTCAGAGATTCAATGAGAATACATGACCTCTGCCATATAGCTTCCTTCTTAAATCTTGCTGTTTTTTCAATTAATTCCAAAGCCTTGGCTAACCTGCAATGTGGTTGTTTTATCAGGAATTAAACTGAAGTCTCTGGGTGAAAACCAGTGACAGGCCTGTTTGAAGAGAGAAGATTCTGTCCTAGATTATCCTTCCCAGCAGTGGCTTAGAGAAGGCAAATATAACCAGAAGCCTTGTTACCAGGTCCACCTAGTGGATGCATATTCTGCTTTGCTTGCTGACTGTAGAGAGAAGGCGGTGCACAGGTGTCACCTTTGAGCCACAGTAAGATTGCTCATTAGAGAAGAGTCATCATTACAGTCAACCAGTTCACCAAGTGCTATTTGACTGAATGGTAGGGAAAAGTGTAGAAGCACGGAGACATGAGGAATGCGGTCTACTACCTCTAGCTGTTTCACATGCAGTGTGTAAGATGAGAAGGTATATAATCAGGTTGATGGAATTGCCATTTTTGTAGGTCAAATAATATTGAATATTGGTGTTTTCATGTGATTCAATCTCAAGTGGTCACAGGTGGGTTCTATTTGTAGGAATGATTATTGAAATGTAAGAATGGAGTACAGAACCCTCCAGAGAGACAGACTCCAGCTGGTTGGGAGATATAACCTAGTGTGCCCAGAAGCCAGAGATTGGTCTTGTATTCTTGATAGAGACCAGAGAGTGTCTGCTGGCTATATGTTTTAAAATATATATATTATATATATAATTTATAAAATTTAAAGATTGTTTTAATGGTGGGACAGAATATAATGACACTGGGATAGGTGAAAAGCAGAAACCTTTGTTACTTGCAGCTCTGAAAGAGAGAAGGCTGCAGGGTAGAGTCACAAAGGGGGTTGCCCAGGAACAGGAGGACAGCATGCTGGAGCCGTGGGGGCCAGTTTATGTATGGCAAGGAGGATGGAGTTAACTGGGTTTTGTGGGATCCCTGTGGATTGGCTAATTTGAATAATTTTGCTCATTCAAGCGGGAAGAGGGCAAAGTCTCTAGTTTTCTGGTACCTGGCCCTAAGGCAATTAGGGCGAGTGCATAGTGGCCCAAAGTGTGAGAACCAGATAAAGGAAGGGTTGGGTGTGGACTGACTTAGCTGCTTAAGAAGGGAAAGTGACTGGCTTCTAGTCAGGGCCTCAAAACTGGGTCAAGACAACATTAAAACAAACAAACAAACCATATTACACTATGGAAGAAGACAGACACACAGGAAGAGGTAAGTATAATACATAGTGTTTCAAATTACACCAAAAGATACACACAGTACTGGAAAGTAAAGCTCCCACCAAACGAGTTAACGATGGAGGTAAGTGAAGCCTTGTTGGGGAAGTTAATTTCGTTCTTGAGTCCTGAAACATGAGAAATTACTTGGACAGGAAAGAAAGGGGTGGGTGAGGGAACATCACTACTGTTAAAGGGAACAGTATGAATTTAGACCAACAGCTGGAAAGAACAATTGGATATTTGGGTATTTTTATTACAAAAAGTGAGATTCCAATGGGATTCATTTGAAACTCAACAACTGCCTGTACCTTCCTTACTCCCTTCCACCCCACCATTCATCCCAGGGAGGCCTGACCGGCCAAAGCTCTGCAACTTTAGAGGACAGGAGGTCGGAGGGCTTGCTTTGGCTTTTTCTTTTTTTTTTTTTTTGTGAGAAAGATCAGCCCTGAGCTAACATCCACCCTAATCCTCCTCTTTTTGCTGAGGAAGACCGGCTCTGAGCTAACATCTATTGCCAATCCTCCTCCTTTTTTTTTCCCCCAAAGCACCAGTGGATAGTTGTATGTCATAGTTGCACATCCTTCTAGTTGCTGTATGTGGGACATGGCCTCAGCATGGCCAGAGAAGCGGTGCATCGATGCGCGCTCGGGATCTGAACCACGGCTGCCGGTAGTGGAGCACGTGCACTTAACCGCCAAGCCACGGGGCAGGCCCTTGCTTTGGCTTTTTCTAATGGACTACGTGCACCCGTTGAGTTCGCAAAGCACAGAGGCTATACATAGTACATCAGAAAACTCCACGAAGGTGGGAAATAGCAGGGAAATACCTTCTTGGTAGTTTTCTAAGACTTAGAAACCATGTTTGATTGTGAGTTAGCAGCTGGTCAGCCATCATTTGTCCACCTAATTGAGAGTTATGGTATTTTCCCACTCATCTCTATTACTCAAGTAAAACAACAATTTAATAATAATAATAATAAACATTTTACACCTATGTAGTGTTTACTCTGAGCCAAGCCCTAGGCTGTTTTATAATCCTTATCTCTTGTCCTCATATAGCAACTACCCCTCCCTCCACATCTAAGCTGACATTCTCTTCAAATATGTCACTTAGAATTGGCATAAGTAATACTAGATATGTTACATGTATGTTCCTTAAATGAGACAATAATGAGGCTGGACCCTATATTCCCTTGAATTTTAGCACTAACAGTCCATTTTTTCTTCAAAATTTTTTGAGTCATTTAATTTTAGATTGCATTGCAGTCTGAGGTCCTCAAAAAAGTTTAACAGAATAATGTAGTCATGGCCAGACTTAAAGGTAAATGTTTTTGTAAAAAGCTCAAGTGTAGGCAGTCTAACTCAGAGTCTTAACCACCAATGCCTCTATGTGAGACCCATTGCTGCCCATTATCCAGGAGGATAGAGGCTAAGTCTCTTACTTCCTTTATGTCCTACCTCAAATTTGAGGGCTTCCCTCACAATTCTATCTAAAATAGCACTTTCTCTCTCTCTCTCTCCAACGACCTTTCACTCTTTACCATCTTACCCGGCTCTATTTTTCTTCAGAGTACTTATTATTACTTGACATAGTTTACAATTACTCGTCTATTGTCTAACGCCCCTCTCAAGTATATCCTCAGTGCTTAGAACAGTGACTGTTGTAGTAAGTACTGAATAAATGCTTGTTGCATATATTAATCAAAATCATACGCTATTTGTAAAATATATTAAGTTTTTGGATATACGTAAAACACTGCTAGTAAATGTGCAAAACTTGGAGAAAATAAATTTAATAAACTACCAGTTTTAGAACATTCCCCATAATTCCTTAGAAAAAAGTTTGTAGGAAAATCATCATAACTTTGATTTCTCCTTTGACTTGCTAAATAGCTTAGTAAATTTCTAATCATCCGACCTTGAGTGTAGAAACTGTGGCAAGAGCTGCAAAGCCCTGTGGGAAATTGTCTGAATGGTTGTGCTCATGAGACAGATGTCATAAATGAAAAATATTGATAAGTAGAAACCTCTTTTTGAGCTCAGCAATTATTGTCTATTATTTAATATTTTTCCCATACCGGTTGGTACAAAATCCTAGAATATTAATAATTGTAACAAGAATGCAAATCCCCAGCTACACTCAATTGATGTTTTCTCAACTGAGCTACTCTGAAGAAAGCTATATAGTCCAGACTTTTAGGTTACGCTTTGCTTTAACAATATCAGATCCCCCAAATCACAAAGTTAGTCACATGTTAACCAAGCGTGCTTTTGTCAACGATATTAACTTCTCATTTCTAGGGAATGAAATACATTTCCTAACAAACTTAAAAAAAATTTAAGTTCTTTTATAAAATTCTGTTTCTCAAACAACGAAAATATTTTGAGATAGAATTGAAGAGCTATTTATCCTATTAGCTTTAACTTTACTTTTAAGTTACCAGGAATTCAAACATACCTTATGTAGTGAAATAACCAGATCATTAATTAAATATATATAAAACCAAAAAGTCTAAGAGCGGTAATATTTCTCTCTGTCTTTCTCCCTCCTATCTTCTCTCTCTCTCTCTCTCACACACACACATACACAGTGTTTGACTGGAGAGTATAAGCAAAATTGGGGGTCAAATAGACACCAGCTTAATTAATTTACAAGACAAAATCTGGGCACACAAGTAAATAAAGCTACATTCATAAGAAACAAAACTAGAATTCTCCCCAATATTTTACAACAGCTTTGGGAATAAAAATAGCTGTTTATGGGGAAACAAAAGAAATGTAACCAAGAAACATCCTTGAGATCAGACACATGAGAAACATATTTTAGAATGGTCTAAAGCCACTCTTGTATTTTTTAAAGGGCCAAGTATTCATAAGGTTCAGTTTTTTCAACATGCTTGCCAGTAAACACTTTCTCGTATTCTATACTGCCACATTGCTTTAACTGGATAATAATATTTATACACACACAGACCCATCTTTGAATCTAAGAATAAGCTCTTAAATTCAAGACTTCTTGCGTTCCTCAACTCATGGACTAATGCTATCTCAGCATTAATTTAAACCCACTGAATGTCATAAGACATAGAAGCCTTTGAGTTTTAATATGTTTCTCTCTTTGGGTTATGAGAGTGAAGGTAGTGACCTATTGATATCACAAAGCCAGTATGGTAAAAATTAAACTCCTTTTATCTTTAAATTCAAGCTCGATAAGTTGTTTTATCAAGAATAGTAAGAAGTTGAATGTATTATTTATTTGCATTTTAGCTCCTTCACAAAATATATTTTTAATTGAATTTTGAATAATATTTTGCTGATTTTAGGAAAATTAATTTTGTGTGTTTCAATCAGAATTGGGATTACAGACGACTGAAAACACAAATCCCATATATATAAAACAAAACATTTGTTTAAAAGAAAGCAAATAATGAAATGCAAGAAAAAGGGGTACACATGTAACATTTAATGTCAGCCTGATATGCAGCCTGCCAGACAGGATTTTTATTCTCAAGAGACTCTGTCTACTGTGAATACATTCCTCCAACATCTTTATTTAGAAATACCTAGGTTGTAAAGATTAACACTGAGATGTACTTTAAAATGATTCAACTGCTTATCAACTCAATAAAATACGAGGTAAACCAATTACAATTTATTTTTGATCTTATTTTTGAATTCACATAAAATCTTTGATTTAAAATTATTTAATCTTTGATTAAATGTAAAAAAGCTATTTTTAATCAACCCTTTAACTACCACACTCAGTCACCTTATAAATGTCACTAAGTACTTTTGTTATATATGCAGTAGTAGTTTAAATGTTATGCAAGCTTCAATTATTCTAAAGACTTTCCACATCTCTAAATCAATGTCATTATTTGAATCAGATACTGGGGAAATTTTTAAAATGTTATCTCACTAATCATTATTCTACAAATTGATAGTGAAAATACAGTTTATAATAATATAAATGTGCAAAATGATTTTAATGAGAAGAAACTATTGTGTGTGGCTCTGTAAATCTAGTTTCATGCTTTCGTTGGCTATATCAGTCAGCGCATGGGAGGGCAAGAAAGGTCTCACCTTTCTCGTAGGAAAGAAGTAGGAAATAAGAGACACAGGATTTCACTTGGGGAGTTAAAGTCTAAATTCAACACACTGTATGTAAGGCCAGAGATATCATTACATAAAGACAGAATCATTTGCAAGCAAGAAGAACCTGACAGCAAATGAATTAAAAAATTAACTTCGCTGAAGCAAAAAATGTGCCAACTGAATTTTGTCAGACTGTATATAGAAGAAAAAAAGAGGAGTTTTGGCAGCAGCCATCCATCAATATGCAAGGAAGAGATCGCCCTGAACCAAAAACTTAACCCCTCTTATGGAATGAGAAAGTGAATCTATTGAGAAAAGGGATGCATCTGTCTATTTTAGCCTGTGGGCATTAAATATTCAAATCATATAACTATTCTCCGCTCAATTCCCACCTCTTAGACACCAGTTCTGATCCTGTTGTCAACCAGCAATTTTCTGATAACGGTCTCCTCGCGTAGCTTGCCTAAAGGAAATGTGCTCTGACAGTTATATTTCTAGAGTAAGAAAATAAATTGACATTGTAGCTAAATTATGTATGTCGCTTTTGATTTTAATCAACATGAGTCAGTCTTCTCAAGTTTGATGAACTTGATGCTGTTGAACTGTACCAAGAATTTGTCCTTATAAGGCAGAAGACCAGGTCACCACCTCCTACACCATGATTAAATAAGGCTTGTAGGGGCCGGCCCCGTGGCATAGCAGTTAAGTGTGCGCGCTTCGCTGCTAGCGGCCCAGGGTTCGGATCCTGGGCACACACCCAAGCACTGCTTGTCAGGCCATGCTGTGGCGGCATCACACATAAAGTGAAGGAAAATGGGCACGGATGGATGTTAGCTCAGGGCCAGTCTTCCTCAGCAAAAGAGGAGGATTGGCATGGATGTTAGCTCAGGGCTGATCTTCCTCACAAAAATAAATAAATAAATAAATAAATAAGGATTGTAAATGTTTCTTTGCAAGCAATGTCTCTCTTTGACAAACTAGGGATCTCTTTTTTACAACATCTTCAAGACCAAATTTACGAATCCTATGGTACTACACTACAACTAATTGTAAACTTCCAAGAAAGTATGTTTTCTAATTTTGTAAAATCTTGATAAATTTCCTAGATCTCATTGCATAATAGACTATATTATAGACTCAAAATGTTTTGTGGTAAATCTCTTTTCCTTTACTAGAGAGTAAGCTTTTTCCTTCCCTTATTTAAACATCTAATTTTATAGATAAAGGAGAACTTTTTAAGTCTGTATAGATGTAAAGAAATTTACACATTTTCTAATTCCTTCTTAATAGAACTCTATCTATTATGATCCTAATGCATCTTTTGGAAATTCTATTTCTATTATTTCTTTCAAGATTTTGCTTCAAGCACCTGCATACACATGAGGAGGACATACACATGAGAAATCTCCAGGTCTTACATAATTGTCCCTGAATAACTCTTGAATTAGTTCTTAATCAAATGCGGTAATCTTTCCATGTAAAGGGTCAACTCTGTTAAATAAAGACTGAATTTTGTAGTATCTTGACTCTAGTCCTAGTACACATGGTAATGACTATTTCTGCTTTTCACTAGTAATTTAAAATCCTTCAACCAAGAGATAGCAAGACAAACATTTAAATAAGCCTTTAATGTATTTGGCTTGTATCTTGGATTCGTGTCTCCTACTCCTACTCCACTTCCAACTAATCCAATAATTAAGTATGTAGTGAGTAAAAATAATTGAGTAATAAAATCAATACCTTATACATTCAGTGTGATGTGGGTCATTTGTTTTTTTATTCTACAAGTACTCTTTCTAACTGCTAGACACTGATAAATCTGATCGCAAACTGGTAACAGACGTAGAATATATACGCATAGAATGACAAGGCACATAGAAATAATAGATTATTTGCCTTAAGAGAATCATTTGATTTAAATTCAACTGAAACAATATTCAATTGAATAATTATTTCATTCTAAAAACACACTAGATTAAAAACTGTAGAGTACTAGGATAAAAATTGAGGATTACACAATTCAATACAGAACTGACATGTGCTATTATAAAAACGTAAATGTTTCCTAATCACAATTCCAAAATGTGGGAGATGGGAGTTTTCCTCATACCACCAAGCAATGCTCTGACACCAGCTGGGTGTCTGAGAATTCAACTCAATGTCAGATCCCACAAGTTAAGTGTTTGGTCCTACAAGAATGACCACTCCCCAAGCCCACCCCTCACGTCAGATGCCGATCACAAGCCCAGGTTGTTACCTGTGCTTCTGACCAACCAGCTACAGACTGGAGGTTCCAAAGACAGCCACCTTGGGTTTCAGACACCAATAGCAAGTCCCAGTTTCACTTGTACTTCTGACTGACTGGCTGTAAATCAGAGGTTCCCATGACCCCCCCTTTCTGCTAGAGCAGCTCACAGAACTGAGAAAAACATTTTACTTCCCAGATCATCAGCTTATTATGAAAGGATATAACTCAGGAACAGCTAGATGGAAGAGATGCATAGGACAAGGTATGAGGAAAGGGCATGGAGCGTCCATGCCCCCTGGAGCACTCTATTCTCCCAGAATCTTCATGTGTTCACCAACCAGAAGCTCTCCAAACCCTGTCCTTTTGGGTTTTTATGGAGGCTGTGTTAATTAAACTCATTGGCCATTGGTGATTTATTCAACCTCTAGCCCCTGTCCCCTCCCCAGAAATCTAGGAGTGGGACTGAAATCTCCAACCCTCTATTCATGGTTAGCTCCCCCGGCAACCAGCCCCCATCCTTAAGTGTTTTCCAACAGTCATCTCATTAACATAAACCCAGTTGTGGTGGAAAGGGGCTTTTATGAATAACAATACACCAATTTCACCATTATGGCTCTGAAGCTATTCCAGGAACTGAGGACAAGAGACCAAATATTTAGACAAAAGATGCTCCCATTGCTCTTATCACTCAGGAAATTCCAAAGATTTTGGGAATTGTGGAGGAAGACCAAAAGTATATTAAAAATGTATTTTGGTCGTCTGAATGACCAAATATACATTTCTTATAAATCACAATATCACAAAATGTATACCAACTTTGATGATAGAACAAATTAGAAAGAATAACTCAATCTCCCTAGTAGGGGTGGAAGGAGCAGTGGTAAAAGGAAATGGAATTTGGGGGAAAACTTCCCAGAAACAACTCGGATCTTCAAGAAAAATTAGCTGGTCAACAAACAGTGACATTTCAAGCCAAGGCAACAGCATATCTAAAGGCATAGAAATATACAAAGTGTAAGCTTTGTATTCTGAGAATATCATCCTGCTTGATGTCTTTGTGGTGCTATTTTAATGGAGTGTTATCTCTGAAGATGCGACTGTCAAGATGGTTTAGGATAGGATTAGGAAAACTATCATTCCATTCAATTCAGAAATTATCAATTCACCATTGCATGATAGTCACTCTGACTGGCACTGGAAATACCGCATCCATTTATTAAACTCAGATCTATCACTAGTGTCTATCACTAGTCTGACATATAGAAGGTGCTTAATGAACGTATGATTGAATAAGTCATTGTCCCTGCCTTCTAGAGTTTTATGGTCATGTAGGGGAGATGGATATATAAAAGAATCACAATGCTGTATCATACACATAAAAATGAGATAAACACAAAGTATATAAGAAAGCCAGAGGTTTGTACATCATGCTGATACTTGGATTTTGTACTGTAGGCATTGGGGTGCCTTGACGGGTTTTTAAAGCAGAGTATCAAGGTGATCATATTTCTGTTTTAGAAAGAAAAGTTTTATCGATTGTGGAAGATGGATTGTATATGTGGGGATGAGAAACTGAAATGGGAAAACCTATCAGGTGGCTTTGGTAATGTTACCAAGCCCCAAGGGACCGGTCACCCACAAGGTACTTTTGCCCAGAGCCGCTCCCACCAATAGAACAAGACCGGATTCAGAATAGCAGAGAAGAAACTTTATTCATTAATCAATGAATGGAGGAGGCAAAGCTCCTGCTCTAAAACACCTTCTCCTTGAAGGGAAGGTGGGCAAGGTTTCTATGGGATGTGAAGGGGGAGGGGTCTCCGCGTCATCACTTGGGTCAGGGGCATTTGGGACATGCGCAGATCTTCCCTTCTTGCACACAGCACCTTTTGCATACATTTCCTTTTGCACATGGCACCCCATCACCATCTTACCTTTCTGGTTTGGACTGGTTCTGCTGTTTGGCCATCTGGCAATGTTCTGCCTTGGTTCCTATAAGCAAGCATGACTTAACAACAAAGAATTAGATATGGAAAACGTTTTAAGGACTTCTCCGGGTGATGATGATAGTCTCGATCACCATTGCTGAGGGCCTGATCTGAGAGGGCGGCAGTCACTAATATGAAGAAACTGATATGAAAACATGTAGAGGAGAGAATTGGCAGAATGGTCTTTAGTACATTGGTAAAGGAAAATAATGAGTTAGGGGTGAGTTCTGGGTTTCTAATTTGGTAGCTAGGTAAATGATAACATCATTACATGGGGAAAAGCAACAGAGAAATTATGAGTTCATTTTTTGGAAATCTGACTAATAAGCCACCTGAAAAATAGCAGTGTTTAAAAAAACAGAGATTCTGGTTCTGCTTCTTACTACCTGTGTGACTCAGACGAAACTCTTGTGCGTTAGTCAAGGTTCTCCCGAGAAGCAAAACCACGAAGAGGGCTGCCTAAGGCACAGAGTTAGAGAGAAGAAGAGCCAGGACTCAAACCCAGGCAGCCTGACTCCACAGGAGATGTATTATGAGAAACCGGGTCACATAATTATGGAGGCTGAGAAGTCCCAGGATCTGCCATCTCCAAGCTGGAGACCTGAGAAAGTCAGTGATGTAGCTCTGGCTGAGTCCAAAGGCCTGAGAACCAGTGGACCCAATGGTGTAAATCCTAGTCCAAGGGCAGGAAAAGACCAATGTTTCAGCTCAAACAGGCAGGAAGGGGAGGAATCCTCCCTTCCTCCCCTTCTTGCTCTTTTCAGCCCCTCAATGGATCAGATAACGCCCACTGACATTGAAGAGGGCAATCTGCATGATACTTACCCACACTGGGGAGGGCAATCTACTGAGCCCACCAATTCAAACGTTGATCTCACCTGGAAACACCCTCACAGACACATCTAGAAATAATGTTTAATCTGGGCACCCTGTGGTTCAGTCAAGTCAACACTTAAAATTAATCATTACACCTTCTGTGCCTCAGACTCATCATCTATAAAACAGCGATAATAATTGTACCTACCCCCAAAGAATTTTGGTAGGAATTTAATGATTTAATGTTCTTAGAGCACCTAATTCAGTGTTTGGTCCATAATGGAAGTGTTATATAACTGCTAGCTTACTGTGAAACTCAAAAGCAAAGCTGAGGCTAAAAAATACAGATTTTTGAGGTTGTCTGCATGTGTATGGTGGTCGAAGAAGGTATGGCTCAGGATGAATGTGTGGCATAGGAATACAAGCTGTCCACAGGTAACACCCTAAATGCAAAGAGAAGGCAGTGAAGAAGGTTGATTTTAAGAAGTATTCAGGGGCCGGCCCCGTGGCTTGGCAGTTAAGTTCGCGCGCTCCGCTGCTGGCAGCCTGGGTTCGGATCCCGGGCGCGCACCGACGCACCGCTTCTCCGGCCATGCTGAGGCCACATCCCACATACAGCAACTAGAAGGATGTGCAGCTATGATATACAACTATCTACTGGGGCTTTGGGGGGAAAATAAATAAATAAATAAATAAAATCTTTAAAAAAAAAAAAGAAGGATTCAGGTGAATCAGAGTGAAAAAGGAGATATTGGAGTCTCATAGGCCATAGAAGACGAAAGTTTCAAGAAGGAAAGTTTGACCACCCTTATCCAATACTCAAAAGATGTGGCAGAGTAACTGGACTGAAAAGAGGTCAATAAGATTTTGGTTTCCAATGATGAAAACTGTTTCTAAAAATACGTCAGAGCTCTGGTTCCACTTCTCTCTTTGTCTCATGGTCCCACCTTCCTCCTGTTGGCTTCATTATCAGGCAAGTAGAAAAGAAGCTAAGGCAGTGCTGGGAGTCCTATAAAGACATAACAACATCCAGAAATAGGAAAAGGGTGTTTTCTCTTTTTTTCCTCCTGACTCATTGGCCTATGGATAAGCAAATCATTTGCAAAGAGAATCAGGCCACCACTGGCCTAGGTAAATGTGGCTTCTCCCCTGATGCTGAAGATGCTACTAGCTTTCCCTGAATCAACTGGCTGTGAGGCAGAGGAAACTATCTCATTACAACTGGGGTTATTTTAGGAAAGAGGATATAGAAAGGATGAACATTAAATAGACAAGTCTTCTGGATCACTGCATCTCACACCTTAATGTGCATGTGAACCACCCAGAGGTCTTGATAAAGTACAGATTTGGAATCAGCAAAGTCTGTAGGGGACCTTAGATCTGCGGTTCTAACAAGCTCCCAGGTGGTGCCAATAACGCTGGCCCTGGGACAACAATTTGAAGGTGTGAGACAACAATAGGAAGGTGTGAGAATGGTCATTATGTACTTACTCTGAATTTGGCTTCCATTGGTACATCAAATACAAAGTAAAATAGTCATGGTCTCTGTCCTCAAGGGGAACAAGGCTAATGCGGGATTTATAGTCTAGTGATAGTCTAGATTTCTAGTATGAAAATAAAAACATAAAGATACCATTACAATCCGGAAATCAGAAATATGATTACACATAAACTCTCAATATAAACTAAGTTAATATTTAACCCTTTTGGGTTATATGCTAATTCTAATCACTCTGCAAAAATCTTTCAAAGCATTAACTCATTTGTTCCTATTGTTAACATATGTGATACGGAGGTAAGCAGTATATTTTATCTCTACGTCTTACGTATGGAGTTATAGAAAGCACTTTTAGTTTATAATTAATAGACTGTCTATTCACCAAATTATTTGAATTTACTTATAAAATTATTTCTGACTTCCTTGGATATTTTGTAGCAAGCATGAACTCTAGTATAATAACAAAACAAGAGGTCTACATATTCATGGAGAGAATTCTGTAAGACTTCACAATGTAAGAACTGGTTATTGTGTTAGTCCAGGTCCTCTGAGAAGCAGACACCGAAACAGGATTGAATGAGAAAGAAATCTCGTAGGGAAAAAGCCTGTGAGAGAAAATGGGGAGGGAGCTCGGGGAGATTTGCAGAATCTAGACAAAGACACAAACCTGGCTGCTAGAAAAAGAAAACAGTAAAGAAGGAAAGGAGGAAAGTTATAGTTAGGTAGGTAGGTAGGCAGGAGGTAGGTAGTGTGGAGGCATCTCAGACTGCCATGCAGTCCTAAGAAAAGCAGGTGGTGAGTCCTCAAGCCAAAATCACTCATCAAAGGAGTCCTGCATCTCTCAGGAACATGCCTGCCTCGATATCCCTGCCATGCTCAATCACTGGCAGGGAGCAGCCTAAGGGAAGCCTTTGGTGCAAGCAGCAATGTGAATTTCAGAGTGCAACTTCTAGGCCCTCAGACACGCTCTGTTAAGTGTCAAAGCAGCTGGAGATCTGAGATGCACATTCTCATGGCCACCATGATTACATCAACCAGACAGTGCCTTTTGCAGAACTAGTAGGGCCAAGCCAAATTCCATACATTTAAATTTGTTCCATTCAACCATCAGCATGAAATGACAATTGATACAGGTGCATATGCTTCCTGACATCTTGAAAACAATTCCAGTTCCTCCATGTGCATAAGCAAAAATGTTACAATTAAAATCCCAGCATACATGAGACTTCTGGAGTCTTTGCAGAATTCTCACAGTGCTTTGGATAGTAAGACCAGACATGCTAAATGACAACTTTCAGTATATTCCGGGAAAGCCCTGACATGCAAACTTATCACTACAGCTACTTACGACTGAATTTTGTTGCTTATGCAGCACATTAAGAAAGAGATAGGAAAAAGCTAAAATTATGAAAATCACATCTAGAAGACTCTCAAAGTATTGCATGAGACACAAGCACAGACCAATACTGGGGACAATATAAAAATTATAATGTTCAATTTTCTTTATAGACGAAATTCTTCAAATTTAAACATAGATATATTTGATGGTTTTGATGTTAGTTTCTTTAGCAATACTTACTATTTTCCTTTTATAGGAATTTTTATATTAAAAAATCAATTCAGGATCACCAAAAATTTCAGTCTCTTGAACTTTGAGTCACTATTGAGATTTCAGTGGCGCGCCTATCCAACGAAAGAGAGAGCAAGATGCTCAAATGTTATGAAACGTCAGTGACTATACATGGGAGGAGAGAATAATTTAGCAAAGCTTCAAGACTTGGCTTTAAACTACTGCAACTGTCAAGTTCTGAGAAAAAGACAACAGCTGCCTAGTGCCCTACATTCAGGAATGGGGTTGTTCTCCTGCAATCAAGACTTCTGGCCAACCACAAGTCAGAAACAATTTTTCAAATAGTGACTAGTTTTGAAAATGTATTCTGCAGTAGGAAATTAAAGAATAAATTTTATGTGTGCATTAATGCGAAACAAACTTTTGGTTTGTCATCATGGAAGTTGTATTACAAAACTAATCAGTTCCTCAAAAAATGGGGTACACACTGATATGGTCAATTTCTTTCACAGCTGCATAGTATTTCTAGAAATGTATAGGATAAATAAATAAAATTTCATTATTTTTACTTGAAATAAAGACCTGTAATTCTATAAGAAAAGATATTATTTTTATCTGCTTGTAAAATATCTACATAGTGCTGTCTGCTGACTAATAGATATAATAAAGAGCTTGTCATTTCTTATCGTAGTTGAACAAAACTAACTAAAAAAGTTAATGGAAAAGATCTTGTGTCTTGGAGAGATTAAAATTAAAAAGCCTTGTTTAAAAATTGAATTTGGTTTGTTAAATTTTCACAAGCAAAACATTTTACAAAACGTTGAGAAAAAAATTTATAGTTTAGAATTTAAAAGAATAAATTTATGCTTCAGAAGTTGCAAAGTGCTATAGAAATGTAACTTCTATTAATAACCACTGTATTCCCAAAATTATTAACACAAATATAATACACCAGAACATTGGAGTAAATTTAAAGATTGCTCTTAGGAACTTGAAAGCTCTCACAATTACTATTAAAAAGAAAATTGATGTGCTATAGAATATAATATTTTAGACAAGTGCTTGTAAATATTAAAAGGAGCATGTGCAGTAGCTTTCTTTGTTACAACTAGAAGAGCAATTTCATCTGCATTTCAGTTTACCTGAAAATTGCTCCTACTTAAATTCGGAGCAATTTTTAGGAAAAAAAAATCAAAAGAAATGCATAATAGTTGAAAACTCTCTACAACAAAGGCAACTGAATTTTAAAACTGACTTCTTCAGATACAAGCAGCATAAGAGGTTATCTCTACTCTTTTGAATTAAAAACCTTTTTTTGGAAGGTCTCTAAGACAAGGATCAATTTGAACTTTTTTTTAAGTTTTTTAAAAGTTGATAAGCAGAGGCAGTGCTAGTACAGAAGCAAGACTGAGAGCACATCCTTTTCCCCTTATATTCCTTCTAAGGAAAATATGAAACAGGTTTACAGAAGAAAATAGCAGACGGCTCCCTTGAAGGCAAATTTTCATTCCAATTTTACTAGATCTTAGCTACAGTCTGCAAAAACGACTTCTGATGTTTTATGCTAAGCACATCTGATGTTAGTAGCTGGAAGACAAGCATGCTCATTTTTTAGAATTCTATATAAATGGAAAGGAGTGACATTATGCAAAGGCTTTTATAAGTATCACTTAAAATAAAGTCAGTGCTATTTAGTCCACATAAGCATATTCAAGAAGAGTTTTTCTCTGATCCTCAAAACAGATTTCTACAAATTATTTCACCCTAAGAGATGTGAATCCTTCTTGTGGGTTAAAAACAGAATGCTTCACAGAAGTTCTGTTTCCAATAATCAGTTTCTTACACACTAAAACAAATATGTAAATAATCAGATCAACCAAAATAATTAAGGAAGCGAATTCCTGTTTCTAGATTTCATTATTTGTGACTGTGTTTAACAGAGGGATAACAAAATATACCTCCACAAAAAGGTGACATTACTTGCTCTAAATATTATATAAAACCAATCCAGAAAAGCACCAACTTTTCTTTGATAGTAAATTCAAATAAAATTGAGAGGTGTGTGTGTTTGTGTGTGTGAGTGTGTTACCATTCAATGTTTGTCTGCCTCAGATTATTAGAGGAGGGCCAAGCAGGCTCTCCAGATCCAACAGATGCCGCTGTTCTAAGCCTCTTCAGAAAATGCATTTACGTTTAGAACCAAAGAATGACAAGGTGCTAGATATATGAAAGAAACAAGATATTGTGGAGAGAATTATTCCAGGCAGAGGAAACAGAACTTGCAAAGGCCCAGAAGCAGGAAAGTGGGTTGCACTTGTAAGTTTGAGGAAATGAATTAATAGCAATGCAGCTAAGTAATGGCTTTCAAAATACTTGGCTCTGACGCACAATAAGAAATTAATTTTATATTACTACCTAATACACACAAACACATACATATACATATATAACTTCAGAAAGAATTTTATGAAACATTTTCCTTACTACATTATACACTTTGATCTTTGTTTCAATTCTTGTCTTTTCTCTCTCTCTCTCTTTTTTTTTTTTTTTGCTGGGGAAGATTAGCCCTGAGCTAACATCTGTTGCCCATCTTCCTCTTTTTTTGCTTGAGGAAGATTAGCCCTGAGCTAACATCTGTTGCCAATCTTCCTCTTTTTTCGCTTGAGGAAGATTAGCCCTGAGCTAACATCTGTGTCAGTCTTCCTCTATTTTGTACGTCAGCATGGCTGACGAGCGGGTGTATGTCCACGCCTGGGAACCAAACCTGCAACCCTGGGCCGCGGGATGGGAGCACGACAAACTTAACCACTAGGCCATGGAGCCAGCCACTCTCTTTCTCTTTTTAATGCAGATAGAGATCACTAAGTTGATTTCACAATCTACAAATAGGTCACCTGCAGTTTGTAAAACAATGGAGTAGAGAAGAATGCAGTAGAGACTTTGACAAGATGACGATGGCAGCCAAGATAAGCAGGTCCCAGAGTGGGTAAGGTTTGCAGGCCACTAAAAGGGATTTGCTTTATAAGCAACTAGGGTGACAGACTTAGCAAATATATATGCAGATATGTTACAAATGAATATACAGATTGGAATTTCAGATAAACAATGAATGACTTTCATTATAAAATTCAGTACTACAATAATACAATACTTATGCTGAACATATAATGCTTATCTTGTATTTTATCTGGCAAACCTAAGCTAAGGATGCTGGGAAGCCATTAAAAGATTTTCATCTAGGGTGATAAGTAATCTGATTTCCTTTCAAGTCCCTCCAGTTGCCATGGGAAGAATTGGTTGGAGGGCCAAGAAGAGCAGCTCAGACAGGAGGCTGCTGCAGGAGAGGAGATTGTGAGCTGAAGGGAGGAGAGGATGGGAGAAAATGTTGAGAGAATATCATGGACTCTAGAATATTGGTTTAACGTAATTTACGACAGTGAATTTCAGCAATTATGCTGGGTCTCAGAGCAAAAGAGGATTAATAGAACTGAGTCAGCCTATCATATATAATATATTTATTATCCATTTACATCATATTGCTAATGTGTATATTTCTATATCTCAAAATAACAGCAGTTAAAATGTTATCCAGATAATAAAAACAAACTTTTACAACTCTTCTGTTAAGAACATCTTTTTTTTTCTTTAATTTCACCTGGCCCCCACTGAGTGAGCCTCAGCATACTTCCAAGCCCCTGGGACTGAGAGTTTGGAGGTTTGGATATGGTTTCTGTCCCAAAGGGAAGAAAATGGACCCAGGCTGCTCATTACCACAGACTTCCATAGCACAGCCTGTGCTATCGCCTCAGTGAATAGCCCTTGAGGTTTTGGGGGAAATTTTAGAATGGAATTTTTCATGTGGTAAACTGTTTTCCCAGATAAATCATATAGTGGTGTCTTGATTTAAGTGTCTTTTGTTTAATTAATTTTATATAAAATATTCACAAAAGCTTTTTTGGTGTCATGGCTTGTTAGAGAAGAGTAAAGTTTAATTATAGTTCTGTCTGTACTCCAGTAAGTCAAATAGTCATTTAAAATTTTATTTTACCTTTTATTTTTTTCATGATTATTTAAAAAAATAATTTCTCGGAAGCATACTCTTAGAGCAGTGATAGTCTCATATCTTTAGTGACTTAACATTTTAGTTTAAAAATGTAATGCTGTTTCAATACCTCTTCAACTGGATTTTGGAAACCTAACTCACTCTAATTTAGACAGACTTGGTTTCACTGGATAATTGTCCATGAAATCACTAGGATTCCTCATCATCCCTTAAAAGGATGTGGATAAAGCACTTTAGCCCTATAAAATAAGTTAAATACAGAAAATCTATTGTTCTTTAAAAGTTAACTAGCATCAGCTGAAATAGCATAAGACAATCATTGGGGCCAACAAAAGAGCAGATGGAGGAAAATTTATTTGAATATCAAAATTAATTCTAATATCACCCACTCTGAATAAGTTGTAATCCTAAATGATAATGCCTATATGCATTAAAAATAACAAAGGAGTCCCAAATAATGTAGTAAATGATAGAATTCTCCTCCTATAACTGTAATAGTCCATGGATTAGCCATTATCAAGACTGCTTTTGATCTTGGCATTTTACAGAACACAATAGATGTATTATATATAGAAGTTCAGTTGAGTCGCAAGCTATTTCCATATGTCTATTATGCTTTAGAATTTTTCCACATTAAATTGAAGCCACCTTTCATTTCATTAAGCATTTATGAAAATTCAAAATTTTTTAGAATTAAAGCAATTATAATTACATACCTCCCCTCACCCAGCAATTTTCTATTTAGAGTGAATCCAATTATACCTTTTTCTTCACTAATATTAATAAAACCTCATGTTAATCAATAACAAGAGTGTTGATCATTATTCATAGCTGTGGGAAGTTGCCATAACTTATGGTGAAGATAATATTCCAATTATTTAAATCAATTCCTGATTTTAAGTCAATTCAGGGATCTCTAAAATCATGAAAAATTAGATAACCTCAACTGAAAATACACAGGTCTCATTCATCAAAGATCGTTAAGAACCCCCTGCATGTGATGTAATTGTTTGTTCCAATATAAATGATCTTATTTTCATAATCTGAAGATATCAAAATTCTTTCTTTTTTCAAGTATTGACGTATTTTAAATTTGTTTTTTGATCTGAATCTTTTTAAACCAATCCATAATCAGCATATGAGTTTAGTTTTTGCTGTATAAAATAGCTATAATTACAATAATGAGACTAACAGGAATGCTTTAGTAATACATGAAAGCCAAAAAAGATTAAAAGATTTAGTTTCAGTGAATCACGGATTAATGCAACAACTGTTTAAGCACTAATTCATTGTGTTTTAATCCCTATAACCCATTTGGGAAGGGGATTTATTAACCTACTACTTTAAAAACAGAGCAGCCTTGGTAATGTGGTGGAAAACTGACCTGTTGCTCTGAATATTTCCTTTCTGTTCATTTTTTCTACAATGTAAGAAAGAATATTTAGAGATCAGTAGACATTTCCCTTAATTTTTCCTCAGACTACTGTGTATGAAAAATATGGAAATTCATCTTAGTTTTGTTGAGTAAAGGGAACCTCATGTATAACCTTCAGAATAGTTTTTCATGTGAAATAGTCTATATGTCACTTTCCTCATAAGCATTACATGATATAATTCAAAATCTGATTCCTTTCACTAATAGATTACACTTAAGGGGTTAATTCATTAATAGATTAATAGAATATCCAAAGCCTCTCAGTTAAGCACTCCAGGGTTTCTTAAACACTACCACTTTGGAATATAGAGTTTTACCTCTTGAAATCTACAACTAAAAGCAACACTGTAAAGCCTATAGATATATTAGCAACCTTGCCAAGTATAATTATAGCACAGTTTACAGAGGTTTAGCTACAGGGTGTTCATGTCAATATTTATAATGTGAAACAATTGAAAGAAAATCTAAACGGTCCACAATTAGAAATTACAGCACAAATGAAATAGGATATGGAAAGAAGTTTAAAAAGCAAGCTACAGGGGCCGGCCCGGTGGCGCAAGCGGTTGAGTGTGCGCGCTCCGCTGCGGCGGCCCGGGGTTCGCTGGTTCGGATCCCGGGCGCGCACCGACGCACTGCTTGGTAAGCCATGCTGTGGCGGCGTCCCATATAAAGTGGAGGAAGATGGGCACAGATGTTAGCCCAGGGCCGTCTTCCTCGGCAAAAAAAAAAAAAAAAAAGAGGAGGATTGGCGGATGTTAGCTCAGGGCTGATCTCCTCACAAAAAAAAAAAAAAAAAGCAAGCTACAAAACAAAATGAACCTATTTGGGGGAAAAAAAGACATATATGTCTCTGTCTAAAATGATAAACACAAGAATATTAAAAACTAGTGGTTTCTGAATAAATTATGAGCCATTTACTTACTATTTTTTTGTATTTCCTAGTTATATTTCTACAATGGTTATATATTAGTAAAGTTTTTCAAAGTCAATATAAGGGATTTTTACAAAAAGTGACTTTGTAGCCATAAAATACTATCTGTGCCAATAGAACTTTTCCAAAAAATATTAAATACCATGTCTTCATAAAGCTAGAACCTGAACATGTGTGTCTTTTCTCTCCCTAACATGTATATTTAAAGGAAAATATAAATTAATGCCACCTATACGTATATTCCATCTTCTGCTTTTTCATTAATATAAATCCTAGCCATTCAATGTTGTCAATTTACCTCCTTCATTCATTATCATGTGATGAATTTTTAAGGAAGCCCTTTCTCAAATCCCTATTTTAAGGAAAAGAAATGAAAACAACACTATATTAACCATGGCTGGCTTAAATAAAGAAATTAAGCTTATTTAAAAAGTACTAAATATACTTTTTCCCATCAAAAAACTATTCTATAATTAGTTACTTGTGCATACATTTTCTCATGGTATTTGGCACTATTACTATGCAACACATTTAAATCAGAAAGGGTGTTTTAAAAATATTTTAGACTAATTTTCAGAAAACATGGATTGCAATCCTTATTTGGAAATGAGATGGATTTTCTGAGTAAACGATCTTCACCTATCTAAGAATTAGTTCCTTTACTTGGAAAATGAGAAGTCTCATATAAGTCTAAAATTATTTGTTACAAGAATATCAGTTTTACTTTGTCCACTAATTACATTTTTCCTATTAGTTTCAATGTATGCTCTGCTGTAATCAGTGGCCTAGCTTTTGTAGTAGTTGTTCTCAGTTAAGCCATATGTTTTTATCCTTTCTGTAGTATTTGGCAACTAGATTGTTTCATGATTTTACTTATAATATTTTTAATTTTTAAAAATTTATTTTATTTAATTTTGCCTAATTTCTTTTACTATACTATTTTTCATTGGGTATTGGTTCAATTTTTTTACCAATCCTTTTAGAAAAGCTTAGTTTCTCAGGACTCGGGAATCTTATATCATATATATTGTTACAGAGAACCAAGAAATGTAGACAATTCATGAATTCCTTTATCTCTAAATGTATGAGCACTGCCTCTGTCTACAATTTGTCTCCAGAAAAATATTTATTCTTTTGAATTAATTAAAAGGGATCAACATTGAAAATATAAAGGTTAATTTCAATATCTGTACAATTTGTTTTCCTAAAAGCCATATAAAAGAATTCAATTTTTACTAATATGTCCATATTTTTCTTTATAATACATTTGCCAATTTTTAGCAATAGCACCAGATTCTCCAATAATAACAGAAAAAATAGGTAAGCATAGTTTATTTTCCATCGCATACTTATTAACTTTTTAAAACTATTATATGAAGGCTTAAAAATGTATGGATATTTTTGTTTCAGAATCAAATCAAGGATATATTTTTTTAAGATATTAAATTCTCCAGTTAACCTGTCAAGTCCGTGTCTTAAGAACACCAAAATGGAGTTTATATGACTTAAATCATGGCTCAGCCTCGTTTTAAGATAAAGGTATCATTTAAAAAAGCAGAAAAAACACAGAGGAGAGTCAGCATAGGTAATGACAGAAAGTCTCCTCTCCATCATATAATAAATTTAAAGTAGGGCCGGCTCCGTGGCTTAGCGGTTAAGTGCGCGCGCTCTGATGCTGGCGGCCCGGGTTCGGATCCCGGGCGCGCCCCGGGTTCGGATCCCGGGCGCGCCCCGAGGCACCACTTCTCCGTCCAACGCGAGGCCGAGTCCCATGTACAGCAACTAGAAGGATGTGAACCTATGACATGCAACTATCTACTGGGGCTTTGGGGGGAAAAAAATGAATAAATAAAATCTTTAAAGTAAATGACAATGATATGTTAGAACAAAACACACATGAAAAAGAAAGAAGACAGCAGGAAGTGAAGAAATTAAGACATTTCATGAAGATATGCTAGCCCATCGGAAAGAGGAAGGTGTTAATGTCAGGTTATACGTATGTACATACTTTCCAAATTATAGGTTTGGGAGTAATAAAACATAAAACAGACATTAATCCTCTTGAAAGGAATTATTCTTATATGAAGAAAACTTGAACACACTCCTAAAGGGCACAAAAGTAGGCCTGGATATAAAGATTTGTCATCTTATTGGATAGGAAGAAACAAAATCATACAGATGTCCGTATCTTTAATAATTTATGAATTAAAAATAGGCTCCCACAAAATACCAATAGGTTTTTTTTTTGGGGGGGTGAGGAAGATTGGTCCTGAGCCAATCTTTTTTTTTTTTTTATTGATGTTATAATGGTTTCTAACATTGTGAAATTTTGGGTTGTACATTTTTGTTTGTCCATCACCATATATATGACTCCCTTCACCCCTTGTGCCCACCCCCCACCCCCACTGCCCCTGGTAACCACAGTCCAGTTTTCTCTGTCCATGTGTTGGTTTATATTCCACATATGAGTGAGATCATACAGTGTTTGTCTTTCTCTTTCTGGCTTATTTCACTTAACATAATACGCTCCAGGCCCATCCATGTTGTTGCAAATGGGACGATTTTGTCTTTTTTTATGGCTGAGTAGTATTCCATTGTATATATATACCACATTTTCTTAATCCAATCGTCAGTCGAGGGACACTTAGGTTGCTTCCACTTCTTGGCTATGGTGAATAATGCTGCAATGAACATAGGGGTGCATAAGCCTCTTTGGATTGTTGATTTCAGGTGCGTTGGATAGATTCCCAGTAGTGGGATGGCTGGATCATAGGGCATCTCTATTTTTAATTCTTTGAGGAATCTCCATACCGTTTTCCATAGAGGCTGCACCAATTTGCATTCCCACCAGCTGTGTATGAGGGTTCCTGTTTCTCCACATCCTCTCCAACATTTGTTGTTTTTTGTCTTGGTGATTATAGCCATTCTAACGGGCGTGAGGTGGTATCTTAGTGTTGTTTTGATTTGCATTTCCCTGATGATTAGTGATGTTGAGCATCTTTTCATGTGCCTATTGGCCATCTGTATATCTTCCTTGGAGAAGTGTCTGTTCATTTCCTCTGCCCATTTTTTGATCGGGTTGTTTGTTTTTTTGTTGTTCAATTGTGTGAGTTCTTTACATATTATGGAGATCAACCGCTTGTCAGATGTATGTTTTGCAAATATTCTCTCCCAGCTGGTTGGTTGTCTGTTCATCTTGATTCTGGTTTCATTTGTCTTATAAAAGCTCTTTAATCTGATAAAGTCCCACTTGTTTATTTTTTCTTTAGTTTCCCTAGTCTGGGTAGGCATGTCATCTGAAAAGATTCCTTTAAAACCAATGTCAAATAGTGTGTTGCCCATATTTTCTTCTATGAGTTTTATAGTTTCAGGTCTCACCTTCAGGTCTTTGATCCATTTTGAGTTAATTTTTGTGAATGGCAATAGCACGTGGTCCACTTTCATTCTTTTGCATATGGCTGTCCAGTTTTCCCAACACCATTTATTGAAGAGACTTTCCTTTCTCCATTGCATGTTCTTAGCACCTTTGTCAAAAATTAGCTGTCCGTATATGTGTGGTTTTATTTCTGGGCTTTCAATTCTGTTCCATTGATCTGTGTGTCTGTTTTTGTACCAGTACCATGCTGTTTTGATTACTATTGCTTTGTAGTATGTTTTGAAGTCAGGGATTGTGATGCCTCCTGCTTTGTTCTTTTTCTTTAGGATTTCTTTAGCTATTCTGGGTTGTATGTGGGATGCTGCCACAGCATGGTTTGACGAGCAGCATGTACGTCTGTGTCCAGGATCTGAACCCACGAACCCCAGGCCACCGAAGCAGAGCATGTGAACTTAACCACTCCGCCACTGGACGGCCCCAACCAACAGGTATTTTTATGAAAGTAGACAAGTATATTCTGATGTTCATATGGAAAAAATATAAAAGTAAGAATAGTAATGAGAAGTTTGAAAAAGAAATGAGACAGGACTAGCCTTACCAGATATTATATTATATCATAAAGCCTCAGAAATTAATAGTATTGGCACATGAAAAGACAGACAAGAAATGAAGCAAAAAAGCCAGAAATATAACCAGACACATTTGGAAATTTAGTATATGTTAAAGGCAGCCTTTCAAATCAGAATGCTAAAGATGGACTTTTTAGTAAATGGTATTGGGTCAAATAGGTACAATTTTTTTAAAAAAATGAAGTTAGACTCCTGCTTCACACCATATACTAGCATAAACTACAAATGGATTGAAGATCTAAATGTTTAAAAACAAAAAGTAAAGAAACTATAGAGTAAAGTCATTATTAATTTTGTATTAGGAAAGCCTCTGTAAATAAAACTTGAAACCCAGACACCACAAAAAGAATGGATAAACTAGATTACATTAAAACCAAAAACATCTAGGATGGAAAACAGTATTAGCAAGGTCAAAAGACAAATGACAATGTTAAAACCATTAGGCTGAGAGTAGATGAGGAACTGGACATTTATGTAGTACAAAATATCACGGCACATGTAACTTTCAAGTTATGGAGGGAAACACCAAACAGAGTAATGGAGCATTAGACAGTCATCACTATAATTGAGCAGTCAAGATCAGCATCTATAATGGTGGTTCAAGCATATACTATGAACCTCCTGGGCTGATAAAATATGAAGTCCACAACATCATCAAGAATGCATTCCAGGGATCGGCCTGGTGGCGCAGCGGTTAAGTGCACGCTCGGCTTCGGCAGCCCAGGTTCACAGATGGCGGGTACACACCAACTCACCTCTTGTCAAGCCATGCTGTGGCGGTGTCCCCTATAAAGTAGAGGGAGATGGACATGGATGTTAGCCCAGGGCCAGTCTTCCTCAGCAAAAAAGAGGAGGATTGACATCAGATGTTAGCTCAGGGCTGATCTTCCTCACAAAAAAAAAAAGAATGCATTCTGGAGAGAAAAAACATATAACTTGAATCCCTCAAACTTTCAGTTCCACATTCACATTTGCAGGAAATATAGGGGATAGAGAATTAAGTTTTAAGATACCTCAAGGAAACAAACAATCAGATAAATCAAGGAGACAGATCATTCTGCAGGAAACCAGCCTAGTCTCTTTAACAAGTCTTTGAAATGAAATTAAATCAAACAAACCACCACAACAAAAAACTATTCTATATTAAAAGAGACATAAGGGACATAACAAGTAAATGCAACAAATGAGCCTGGATTGAATCCTGGCTTAGCCAAACCGGATGTTATGGATAGTTTGGGTAAAATTGGAGAAATCTGAAGCTATTGATAAAATGAATATATATTAACATACAAAAATAGTGATTCTTAATGAAAATCAACAGATTGCAAAACAACATGGCAGTTTGATCTCATTTTGTGAGTATATAAAAATATGTATAAACTTATGGAGAAGATCTAAGTATAGATTAAATTCTTTAAGGATATCAATAAGGTTTTAAGAGTGAAAATATCTGTGTGGTTATAATACAGAGTTTACTTTTTTACTTTTGCTTAATTTTTCTATCTTTCTAGAATAAATATACAAAACTTCTATTATAATAAGAGACTTTTTAATCTTTAAATAATGATCAGTTCCACGACATTAAAATCACTTGTTTTAAACATAGTGTCCACTCTCTTGGTCATCCACCTGAAGAAATATATAGGTATCTTTACCATGTGATTCTCGAAATTCTCCTATTTCACAAGAAGTACTTGTGATGCTTTTATACGTTCTCGAACCTGAAGAGTAATAACTATAAAAGTAGAGTCAAAACATTATGCACATTTTATGAGAGAATTGACTTTCCATCTGCGTAATGACAGTAATTTCAGTTGAGCTGCTCAAGCTTTTTTGATTCTATTGTCCTTACGGATTATCTCCCCTCCTGGGTTGTCTCTTAGACTTGAATATTTTGGGGTGAAGAAATGATTATTTTGCACACCTGTGAGGTACTTTGTCCTGCTTTCCTGGGCTTCCTGATTGTGTGAGCAGTTTTTTCTTCTTCCAGGACTTGGGTTGTATAGTTTGCCCTCATAAATATTTAAATAGATATTATTAATATTATTCACATATATTTAACAACAACCCTTAATAAAAGCGGAGCTGCTGCCACCTATAAAACCTAATTGACACCTTTTGATGGATATTGTTTTGAGAGGAGCTGTAAAGAACAAAGTAGCAGCCTGACAGCTGCAGTAAAGCGAACATGACTCCATCCCAGGGAAGGCCAGTGATTGCCACAGAGCGCCAGTCTCCAGGTGGTTTCATTTATCTCTCTGATACTTTTCAAATACCTCTCTAGCAAAATGCCTTGAGCAAAACACATAGATTCCCAGGTGTGGTCTTATTAGAAGAATACTGTAGAGGTGTGTAGAACTTTTTTCAGGAAAGAGTTCCAAAAATTCATATTTGTAAGAAAATAGTTTAATCATTTCCCTTCTGAAAGTCTACTTCCGGCAACTTCAGCTAATCTTGTGTGGTCTTGTTCATTTACTATCTGTCAAACATGCAGGATCAAAAGCACATTCTCTTTAATCATGTCTTCTGCTCTAAACTAAGAATAAACAGATTACAGAACTCAATTTTAAGCTTCGATCCTAATGGAAATAAAACTTATAGAACAGAATTACCAGGATTATTTTCATTTGTTAAATGTAACCTCTGTTCAAAAAGAGATCTCCCTGTGAAAACATTTATGGTGCATATGGGTTCCTCCTCATGCCCCCCAAAAACATACTCCAGTGGTAGTCAAGAATAAAAAATGAACTCACACACAGAAAAAGAAAAAATGCACTTTCTCTTTATTAAAATAAAAGGATTCACACTCAGATCACATGATAATTGTCCACAGATATTACAAAGAACAGACATCTGAGCCACTCGCTGAACCAAAGCCCCTCTAACCTTCTCTCTCCTTCTCCCGACGGATGTGCTCGATTCAGTGTGTTTTGCAGCTGTAGCTGCAACAATCTGGGGAAATCTGGAAGAAGATATTCAAGAACCCAAAGAAGAAAAGCAGAAGGTGGATGGAGAAGGATTGTTTCTATTTTGAATTAATAGAAAAACTAGCAGAGGACCATTTCCCCCACCTGTATCTATATCAGTGCCATTTATTCCAATATGGAAATAATTTGAACTGATGTACACAGAGAGAAAGAAGGAAAAGAAAATAAACTATGACCAGGCTATTAAAATAATCTATCCTAGTTTACTCACTTTAAAAATGTGGAAAAGCAAAACCACGTAACTAGAGCATCACTGCCACCCTTCTCCCCCTTATCTTGTACTTCGTTTGCCATCTGCTCTATGTGTTTTGCCTCCTTTTTTCCTTCTTAATTTGTTATCTTATCTTCTTTTTTCCGGTTCCCTGACCCTAAGAACGGGTGGTCTGTTTCGTGTTCCTAGACACAATATTCCTGCTCAAATTTGACGGGCGACATAAGGTTTGTGTATTCAAATACCGTTTTATGCACTGTTCCACACTTCTCATCTTTAGGATCATTAGTCACAGTATGTGTTCCATGCTGTGCCCAGAATGTCTCAGCTGATAATGACATACTCAAAGAGCATTTTGAGTCTCTGTTTTACTAACAAAGTATCAGTATCCCACACAATTTGTCCCTTGTGATTCCACTTTTTCCAAAGCTTAGGTCTTAATATACAGATAACATTTATCTCTTCAGAATTTCCATATTTGTTTTGGCCAACTGACAGTTTTTTGGAGTTAACAAATAGAAAAAGGCAATTTTTTAAAGCTTGAGGTTAGCAATGAAAACTTTTAAATAGGCTAGAATTTTCAAATACATTATTTCTAACTGATTCAGTTTTAATCATGCATGTCAGCCAGGGAATGACAAAGTATAAAAATTTGAAGAAAGGAAGAAATTATCATAATTAAGTCTTGGGATTGAATGGAAATTCTTTTAATGGTACAAATCATTAATTTTTGTAACAACAATCAGAAAAGATTGTAAGACAGCCTCAGAGGAAAAGAAAAACCTAACATTATCTCAGCTTTATTTCTACAAAGTGTATATAAGATTGCCATAGGGCCGGCCTGGTGGCATAGCAGTTAAGTGTGCGCTCTCCACTGCTGGCGGCCTGGGTTCGGATCCTGGGTGCGCACTGACGCACTGCTTGTCAGGCCATGCTGTGGCAGTGTTCCACGTAAAGTGGAGGAAGATGGGCACGGATGTTAGCTCAGGGCCAGTCTTCCTCAGCAAAACGAGGAGGATTGGCATGGATATTAGCTCAGGGCTGATCTTCCTCACAAAAAAAAAAAAGATTGCCACAGAGCTTTATGAAGGCTTCACAAAAATCCCAATAGAATGAATGTTGCTATGTTGAAATCTGAAGGAGAGAATATGAAAATTACACAACAGTGGAAGTAAATTAAGATTCATAAGTTGTATCATAATTGTAAATTCCAGCTTACCATAAGTGCTCTTATAATTTTCTCTGGTCTGCTTGGCCTCTGGCCAATTCTTTTGCTTGGGCTGTAGGCATTGTGGCAATTAAATCTCCAAAGTAGCTCCCTAATGAACCATGCCTCCTTAAATTCACACCCTTGTATAGTCCCCTCCAACACTGAATTTGCTCTGACCCTATATAATCAACAGATTGTGGCATAAATAATGATGCTTGAGTTCAAGGCTAGCTTTTAAGCCCTGAAACTCTTACATTGGACTTTTGGAATGCTCACTTATCACAATAGCCATGTAGAAAGTCTAACAAACTAAGACGACCATGCTGTGAGAATACTCAGGCCAGCTAGGTAAAGAGACCATATGGAGAAATAGCCATCACAGCCCAGCTGCTAGACATGTGAGTAAAGAAATCATCTTGGAGATTCCAGCTTCAGCAGACCGCAAAGGGAAAAAAACTAAAGCTGCAAACGTATGGCCCTACTTAAGCTGTCCCAGCCATCTTTGGCCATTTGACCCACTTTAGGTAAGGCCCCACAGACGAGCCATCCCTGCTGTGGCCTGCCTGAATTCCTAAGCCACAGAATTTTGATCAAAATTTAATGGCTGTCATTGTATGCCATTGGGGTAATTCATTATGCAGCAATAAATAACTGAAACAGAGTTTGTTTCCTAGATGTGGGGTTTCCTAGATGTTGCATGAAAAAAAGTATAAAATATGGGACATTAGCTTTCACATGAGGCAGTGGGCAGAAGCTGGAAGGACACTGAAGAAACGGTTGTTATCAGCAGGAAGGAGACTGTTGATGAGGGCTTACAGGACGGTGAAGAAAAGGCACCAATTACATGCTGACAGAAGAGTTGCAGAAACTGGTAACGTGTGCAGAAAACCTGTGGTAATGTGAAAAACAGAAAGGGATTATAATGATCTTGTGGATAATTAAGGAGATTTTAACACTGAATATTGAAAGTTCTACCTTGCTTCTTCTAGAGGTTTATAATATAACATGGAAGAGAAAGATGCCTTAAAGAAAAAGTAGTTCCATTTTTTAACATAATTTAGAGGATATATATAGGAACCAGGAACTGCTGGGTTCAAAAATAAACATCTTCCTTATCCTCAGCAAAATATTCTCAAAGTAAGAAATGGGCAAAGATAAAATGCAAAATGAGGCAAAGTCCTTTATTAAGATCAAAAGTGCTGCCCATAGAAAATTTCTGCTATTTGGAAGACCTTAAGAGCCTTAAGGACATACCTTATTGAATCTTTTGTTTAATAATAGCAATCCTAAGGATTTTAAGGGAATTGTTCCACAACAACCTGACATAGGGCCCAAGATAGAGAGTAACCTTTCCGAAAGAGATTTGTGGCTGTGGTTCTTGTTTTATGTAATGAACTCTAATATTATGAACAGGAAGCTCAAAGTTTTTAATAGAATGATATTGTAAGAGGCATTGCCTTTTTGACTAAAAGCCACAGAGCCAGTACAAAATAAAAAGATACTTCTTGGAGAGAGAGATGAGCAACCAGACTCCAGGAATTCCAACCATCCCAGCCCAAGTGCCACACAGGTGAGCGGAAAAAGTCTTCAGAGGTCACCAGCCTCAGTCTCCATCTAACTGCAAGCTAGTTGTATGAGGGATCCAAAGTGGGAGTTACCCAGCTAAGCCTGTCATCCCAGACACCAAACTTCTATGCATAGTGTCTGCCTGACTCATATCTCTTGATGGCACTAAATATGCTTTTCCAGGTTGCCTGATATTGTGCAATAGGATTTAAGATTATCTTTGTTTTTCTTGTTTTTGATTCTCTGCAAAGAAAAGTTACTTTCTACCTTATCATAACTGTAAGTAATTTACATCATTCTAAAAGATCATAGCTATTCATATCAAATGAGCTAATCTAGGAATATCGGCCATGTAGTCTCTCAAGTCAGAGAGCATCAAAATCTCTAATTGTGCCATATACATTTCAACTCTCTTTTCTCTTCATATAATGTTTCGATTTCATCATAAGTTGAAAAGTTTTTGGAATTTGAGTTGAGAAGTTTAGCCTGTATATTTTCTTGATCTAGTTATAAAACTCACCTTAAAAACTTGAGAAAAGAATAGGTAAAGGCAAAACTGCTAGTCTGTATTTTTGGTAAACTAAAAAGAATTTATATAGGACTTATGTGTTAACAGAAGTAAAAGTCCGGTGTGCTGGCTATATGTGAAATTATAAGTGCAAAATATATAGAATGTTTTGTAAAATTTTATACAGTAAATTTATTTCTCAAATGAAACCTATCTTAGAGCACAATATATTCTAACAGATGAAAAATGTCCCTGGTATACTTTATAAGATTTTATTTTCCTAGTCTTAAAGTCCAGGCAGTTTCAGAGATGCCTTTTTCTTTTCCTTAATTCATGCTTGTTTTTCACATACTCGTAAACAACTCTGATAGTTTGTAAATAGCTAAAATATGTTTGATAGTTCAACTTGCAGGCCAAAACTGTTGGTTTTATAACTAGAGGATCTTTATTATTTGGCATTAGCTAGTTCTTTTTAAATATTTATTGAGCTTTGTGATGAAAACCTTTGAACTATGTCTGGAAGTGAAAAAAGATAGTGCATTACGTAAAATGCAAAACAAATTATGTTTATCTTTAACACTTACCTAAATCAGAACTAGTCACTTCCAGTATCACTTTTCCGTGATCTGAGATGAATTAGGAAGAGTAACAATGTATTGATCATAGGTATATTTGTTATAAATTGCTCTATTCTATTTGTTATATTTTGAGTCCAAGTAAATGTTTTCTATTCCCTTTTATTAGTTTTCTGTCCATTCCAATACAGAGAATTCAATTGGAAATTTCTAAATTATCCCAAAATCTTAGAGTTGGAAGAGGCTTTGTGGTAACTGTTATATAAACTTGCACTTGTCAATTGCATTGCACCTACATCCCATCATTCAGGGGTATCCTGCAAGTCCTAGACCAGGTCTTCAGCATCAGCATCTCCTCCCTGCCCTACTCAAAGACTTCAAGCTAAACAGTTTCATACATGGTGAGTGATAACCTACTTCATACAAATTACTCTCAAAAGGATCGGGGATCCCTGATTAAGATTATTTACCCCTCCCATTTTAAAATCAGGAAGTTTGGGAGATTTGATAAAATTCACGTTGTATTACTGTAGCATCTAAAATCAGGAAGGCAGGGGGCGGCCCGTGGCTTAGCAGTTAAGTGTGCGCACTCTGCTACTGGCCGCCCGGAATTGGATCCAGGGTGCGCACCGACGCATGGCTTGTCCGGCCATGCTGAGGTGGTGTCTCACATACATCAACTAGAAGGATGTGCAACTATGACATGCAACTATCTACTGGGGCCTTGGGGAGACAAAGAGAAAAAAAGGAGGAGGATTGGCAATAGATGTTAGCTCAGGGCCGGTCTTCCTCAGCAAAAAGAGGAGGATTGGCATGGATGTTAGCTCAGGGCTGATCTTCCTCACAAAAAAGAAAAAAAAAATTAGGAAGGCAGATTGGAAGTTGCTTTAAGAAGATAAAAATGTTATATTACTAAAATTCTAATCTATAAACTCAAGCTACCATATGAATAATGGATGGAGAAAAAAAATAACTGACATCGTACATCTTCAGCTCTCTTTTACTCACTCTATTTTTCCTATAGTTGTGTCTTCCTTCATTCCTCGTTTTTCAATTCATGTCTTTCTTCTACTACCCAACTCAAGATATTCTCATTCTGTATCTCCTATGCATAACAGACACATAACTATATCAGACACATGATAAAACAACTCATCAAGTCTGAGTTCATGAACTATCAGAGAAGATCCTTATCAATAAAGGAGTGAAAAGTGGCTAGATAGCAATTGCATTTTCCACCCTCTCATTTATTTCATGACACGAGCTAAAAGACAAAGGAAAGAAGAATGTTGAACTATCACTTTGTTTTCCTAAGGAACTGTTTTTAAGGACTACAATATAAGAATGCCAGTGGGACAATTATCTGTGAATATTCTATGGTAACTACATTTATTGTAATATGAAGAAAAGTAAGTGTGTCCAAAACATGGATGATTTCACAAAATCAGGTCATAATCACGAAGTGACAGTGATTCTGATTATTATTAAGTTTACACATTAGCTCACCCTTAAGAAAACTTCCACTTGAAGATAAAAAATAATTATAGGAAATTAAATTGTGTTAAACAGTATTAGTATTCTAATAAGGTTATACCCACAAGAAAAAAATATTATATTAAAAAAAATTTATATATTTGAGACACCGAGAAAAATAACCAATGCACATGTACTAAATTTTAAGCCACCCAAATTGCTTCTTTCTAATTGATTGTGGCACCTTTTTGTAGCTCCAAAAACATCAAGTGCCCAGAAATATTAGTGTGATCATTCTTAAAATATCTTCAGCAAGGATCTAAGGGTTTAGAATGATCAAATATTTGTCACTTCCAACTCTCTCATATGTCAGTAGGCATAGCAAATACACAATAATAATTTCAGTCTAGGAGGTTACATAAAAATTAAGACGGGGCCGTCCCCCTGGCTTAGCGGTTAAGTGCGCACGCTCTGCTACTGGCGGCCCGGTTCGGGTCCGGGTGCGCACAGACGCACCGCTTCTCCGGCCACGCTGAGGCCGCGTCCCACATACAGCAACTAGAAGGATGTGCAGCTATGACATACAACTATCTACTGGGGCTTTGGGGAGAAAAAAAGGAGGAGTATTGGCAATAGATGTTAGCTCAGAGCCAGTCTTCCTCAGCAAAAAGAGGAGGATTAGCATGAATGTTAGCTCAGGGCTGATCTTCCTCACAAAAAAAAATAAAATAAAATAAAACTGTTTAAAAAAAAAAAATTAAGACAAAAATACTTCATCTGACCATATTTACTTTATCATTCCTAACAATTTGCTTTCAAGCTGGCCAAATAATTTCACTTCCTTACCAATATTTTGTTCTTAATATTCATATAGTCAGTTATGTTGTTTACTTAATCTCTCCACATTCCCATGTGATATTTATCACGAATTGAATCGTTGGACTCTTAAACATTCCCATGGCTCTTGCACACATTCTTCACAATTTGCCGACACCAATAAGAATAGGCCTTGGGGGGCCAGCCCAGTGGCGCAAGCAGTTAAGTGAGCGTGCTCCGCTGCAGTGGCCTGAGGTTCGCCGGTTCGGATCCCGGGTGCACACCGCCGTACCGCTTGGCAAGCCATACTGTGGCGGCGTCCCATATAAAGTGGAGGAAGATGGGCATGGATGTTAGCCCAGGGCCAGTCTTCCTCAGCAAAAAAGAGGGGGATTGGCAGATGTTAGCTCAGGGCTGATCTTCCCCACAAAAAAAAAAAAAAATAAAGAATAGGCCTCTGTGTTTTACACATGGCCTTCCCCAGCTTTCATCAATACAGTGTCAATCACCTCCCTTGGACTCGTAGACCGAGAGTAAACATGGCATCAAATACACTGAACTGATTTTTCTCTTCATATATAATCTACTTGCTATCATTGTGTTTTCAAAATCAGACTTTGATCATTACCACTCTTTTCAGCATATAGTTTTCAAACTATAAGTGTTTTAGAAGCTAATTATATTTTTTCCCTATTGCTCCATGATTTTGTCAATTTCCTTCTCAATAATATAAAGGAAAAAATTGTAGAAACGTTAATATTAAATAAAATTCTGAAAGACTAATAATAAAGATCAAATGTACTAGGAAAAAAGCTAATTCTAGCCTACTAATCTAATACTCACTGAATTTTGAACATTCAAACGTCTCCAACATTGTTTTATAAAACAAAGAATGAAACATTGCCACTCAAATAATAACAGATAATGTGCAAAACTTATTTTAACCTAAAACTATCTTAATTCTCACACTAGAGTACTACTACATTGAAATGACAAACTATCAAATTTTTAAAGTTTTTATCCGTAACAAGTAATTGTGACATGTCACAAGAAAAATATTACAGCAAAGCTCAACTATAATTTCAAGTTTGTGCAAATAGCAGGTTTACACTGCTGCGCCTTGTGGATTTTTCCTGTGCTCTTTCCTTTTCTCAGAATGTTGTCTCCATTCGCTACCCACCATCATCTATCAAACTCTATTGATTCTCCAAGGTCAGCTCAAACGTCACCTTCTCTGTGAAGTTTTTCGCAGTTCTAATCAGAATGAATTACTCCTATGATTCGACAGCACTTTGTTAAATTACTTAGGAACCTATTATTCTCCTCTATTAGAATATCAATTCTGTCAATATAGAAACTATATCTTACCTGTTTTATAGTCCCATAACAGCTAGCACAAATATTTAGTCATCCAATTCTCTGTATATTGCTAGAACAACAGATTCAGGCAGAGTAGGATGGGTTTAAGCATCCAGGCTAAGAATAAAGGGGGTAAAAGTCCGTTCTCAGGGACAGTGGGTTTGGTGACCAAGTGCCCCCCAAATCTCTCCTATAATAGCAGCTATGTTAGAATAAGATTTGAGATATTAATATGCAATAAGTCCTGAGTTTTTTGTTTGTCCCCAGAAACATAGCCATTTAAACAGCAAGATTTGCACCACATTTTTCCCCAGAATAAGATTTGGAGCTGAATAAGTTGTTGCTGTTGGAAAAATGCCATTTTGTGGCCAAAATAGAAAAAAAGACAAATTATTGACTTCCTGCTTCAAAAGCATTGCCCACAGGTGCATCTTGAGCTTCCAAAACATATGTGTAGTTGTCCCTTCTAGGCAAAAATAATCTCGCATAACAAAGTCCTATCTTTTAACTTTGGCATACAGTGGGTTTCAAGCAGAATTAAAAAAAAAAAAAAACACGAATTAAAGTGATAATTTAAGTGCTTCAGATAAATGAAGGCTTTATATTTCACCAATTAATCTTTCCATTCATTAGACAGAATGGTCAAAAAATGTCTTTTTTGAGCTGCCATGTCTTTCACAAAGTGATTATTGAACTGAATATAATTACAGTAATTTCTAATACTTAATTTTCATACTATCCAAGGAATAAACAGGCATTGTTGGATGCAGTGAAGCGACTACTCTCAATGACAGGGCGTTGACACCAGATTTAGAGATGCTGCCTTGAAGAATTGCACTTAGTCTATATAACCAAGTCGCTGCCTGGTCACGCATAGTCATGGAGTACTTAAAGGGTTGCTCCCCACTCTACCCACTTATTCTCTTTCCTAGAACCTGAATCCATACGTCTGTCTTAGTTTCTATGGGAAGTCTGTTTATTTAAACTATTTATTACGAAATTTTTAGCAAATATGAACTTCAAAATATCCAATAAGTTGTGTAAATCTGTAAACCACAATTTGACTTACATTATATTCCTAATAGATTATCACAAATTTGTCAGGAAAAGAGAGAGTAACATAAATAATTTTTCACTTGTTGAATTGTGGTCAGACGAAACTCTAATCTCAAAATTATTTTACAATAATTGTTTCATTTTAAAATGATCATTATTTATCATGATTATCAATACTAGTAAAGCAAATACAAATATATATTTTCTTAACTGTAACCTCTACTCATTCGGTATAAAACAATTGTTTGAAACGTTCATAATATGTGTAAATATTATTTTTTCTATAATAATCCAATGGTATACATTTATAAATAAATTCAGGGGCTGTAGAGCAGGACTCATATCTAAATCTTGGAGGCCAGTAATATAGGGGGCCGGCCGGGTGGCAGAGCAGTTAAGTTCATGCGTTCTGCTTCTGCAGCCTGGGGTTCGCTGGTTCGGATCCCGAACGTGGACACCCTCACCACCCATCAGGCCACGCTGAGGCAGCGTCCCATATAGAAAAGCTACACTCTACAACTGTGATACACAGCTATGTAGTGGGGCCTTGGGGAAAAAAAAAGAAAAAGAGGAAGATTGGCAAGAGATGTTAGAGCAGGGCCAATCTTCCTCAAAAAAAAAAAAAATAGGAAGTGTAAATTTTGGAGATCAGTAATATAATTATATGTACTATTTTGTATATAAAATGTGTTTATTACATTTTAATTGGGGAAAGAGTAGCCCAATTTTATGAGTTATTTCTGAATCAATGTGATGTTCAGTCATGTTAAGATGAAGATTTTACCGTATCTGAATTTCAAATCTACCATAAAACTGCACTTTAGCTCTTAAATGTATGGTAGCCTGAGTGTGTGATTTTTTTCATCCATGAGAAATTACCAAAATATCAGAATATCTGTTACAAAGATATTTTTCCTCTTACTTTTCTTTTCATCTTTTCCCCTAAATATCAATAATATGGACATATCAGTTCCAAGAAGAACTGGCATTACATTTCTCAACACGTGTGCAAATGATAGACAGAGAACAATAAGTGTGTTTAGAAATGTTTGGAAAGGACAGACAAGGATGGACTGGAAGTTATTTAATGATTTAGAAGATTAAAGTGATCTAAAGAGTTTAATAATATGAATTAGGCGGTGGAATTCAATAATAATATGCCTGATTTTGCTCAGATGTTCTGTCTTGCATTTCTTGACATTAAACAATCTTTAGCTTCTCCACTGTAAAATCATAAATGTTTGGTTACCCAAATGATTTTTCCAAATTCCCTAGGCTCTCCACTATCCAATTATTTTACAATACAGTGTCTCAAACATCTTAATGGCATAACTGGCACAGAATCTTTTCTGCATTAGCACTGGATCTTCAAACACCTTCCTCACTACAACAAGCCTAGGGAGACAATTAAAGTAAATATTTTCCAAAGATGTTTAAAGTGAAATAACTTCATGTTATTCTTTATATAAACTGATCTATTTATGGCTTCCTAACGAATAGAAGGAATGTGCATTGAATATAGCAAAGCAAGCTACTGTCAGGAACAAAAATGTGCTTGCATAAGTGTCATATTTTCAGCAAAACTATAGATAAAAATGACATATTTCTCCTTATTTAAACATATTAGCATCCCCACTCCTCTTGTACAAGTGCATACGCACACTCTCTCTCACACAAACACACAATCACAACGCTAATCAAAAGCAAACATTATCTGTCATTTTAGAACACTCCAGTGGTGTTCATTTTGATTACCTACCCTTGGTGTCTTGAGTTGTCACTCACATGGACAGTACTCTTATTGTCTTGGCTAGAAACTACGTTTTTGACTTCTACAAAAAGTCTGGTTATCTTCATCTTGTCAGCTGCTTAAACTGTGAGGAATGCTTAGCACCTGGATGCCTGATGAAGCTGGATGCTGTGTCAGGCAAAGCTGTGATGACTGTAACAGATTCAGGTCTCAAAATTGCTTTACTGTGGTGAATCACATCCAAGAGAAGGTTTTCTATATGTTCCATGAAAGTAGGTGACTATGCATCCCACTCTCCTTATTCACAAATATCTAGTCTTTTTTACAACTGGCAATTAAAGATTAGTCTGCTCACTTTTAAAAACTCCCTATGAATAGAAATTAAATGAGAAACATACTTCTGGCCTTAAATTTCCATAGAATATTGATGCTTCAGGCATAAAAATAACTAATCATTTTAAAATTCCTTGGTTCTTTTTTCTTATTTTTCTCTTCTTCACTTCTAGGAGTCACAGATTCAAAAGGGGATATTCCTTTCTGTTTTTGTTTGTTTTGTTTTATTTTATTTTTATGATATGAATAGTCTTCTTCCTTAGAGACTCATAAAGTAATACATCCAAGATTTCACACTCCCTTTTTTAGATGTACAGTTTATTCAAGCTCTCAAAGATACATTTCTCCTATGACTAAAATTCAGAATCCATAATTGATAAATTATGATTGATGAAGTCAATTAAATGCAAATCACACTTGATAAATTCAACTACATGTAAATCAAAAACATATCTAAGCAGACATATATGATAAACTAAAGGAAAAATTACTTGCAACACATTGTAAACAAAGAGGTAATTTCTTCTCTATATACAGAATCCCTATAAATAAATAAATAAATATAAATAAATAAAACCAAAAGAAAAATGGAAGATGGTTATGAACTTCTAGTTTCTATCACAGTGCCTAGCATATAGTAAGATCATTAAATGTTTTATAAAAAAATGGGTGAATAAACAGCTATTCAGGCAATTGTCCAAAGATTTCAATTAAAAGCTCTACTTTTTCTGGAATTTACCAGTAAAGCAATTGCATAAAGTTTATATGTATAGGCATATATAATATATATATAGTGTATATATACAATATATAAAATACATATTTTATTTATATATAAAATAGATCTATATTTATTGTATATAAAATACATATTATATTATATACAGTAGTCCCTCTTTTTCCATGGGGGATACGTTCCAAGACCTCCAGTGGATAAAAAGCCTAAAACCATGCATAGTAACCAACCCTATATATACTATGTTTTTTTCCTGTACATACATACCTGTGATAAAGCTTAATTTATAAATTAGGCACAGTAAGAGATTAATAACAATGAGTAATAATAAAATAGAACAATTATTACCAATATACTATAATAAAACTTACCATAGATCTTAGTGACCTCAGCATACGATTTTCTTTCTTTCCTTATTGTGTCAAGAACTTTCACCTTTTCATTTACAGGAAACACTTTATGGTTTCTCTTTGGCATATCTGATTTGCCAGCATCACAAAGGGATGATTCGTGTCCAGGGTAGGTAAGAAGATGGAGGCCTGAGATATCATCATATCACTCAGAATGGGGCACAATTTAAAACTTATGAATTGCTTTTTGGTGAAATTTAACATTTAATAGTTTCAGACCATGGTCGACCACAGGTAACTGAAACCATGGAAAGCAAAACTATGGATAAGGAGGGACTACTGTATTAAAACATATATATTACACATTATATGTAAAATATATTTATTTATATATATATATATCTTTTCCCTTTATATTATCATGTAAATAGGAGGGTAGAAGTTTACGAAAAAAGACCAATAGATGGGTGTTTAATTAATAGATCATATTATCTCACTTTAGATTAAATTATAGCTCTACTTCTGCTTATTTATAGAAGAAAGAAGATAGAGACATGATAGGTGATGATAGGGAGATAGATGTAGAGTGGATTATCTTCCTTGTTCTTCACTGCCTCATTCAGCTAGACAACTTTGCAGTGCACTGCAATGGGTGGAGGATGATTTTCCATTTCATTGACTTTGAGCATTGCCCATGAGACTTACTTTGACCAATAGAATATTAGCGGACATGACTTAAACAAAGGCTTTAAATGAGCTCGAATGATTTGGCTCAGGCGGCTTGGCCTCCTGTGCTCCTGAGAAGGGTATGTCCTGAGTAGCTGATTGTCCAAAAATATGTAGAAACACTTGAAGCATGCCTGAACCCAACCTGCAGCCTCCAGCTGGAACCTGGCCTGTACCTGGTTTGCAGAACCACAAGCCAAAAATAAAAGCTTGTTATTGTAAGCCACTGAATTTTGGAGGGGCAGGGGTGGGGGAGGCCATGCAACATTATTTTAGTGTTAGTTGACTAATAAAAAAAATTGGTACCAAAAGTGGAATGGTGCCATAAACAAAATCCTAAAATATGTGCCAATGGCCGGCTTCACAATTGAGTAGTGAGTATTGAAGAAATTATTATAGAGAGCTAAGAAAATGATAACCCACTTATATAGTAGCAAAATATTTGGTAAAATTATCATCTGTGGTAATCTGGAAGTCAGAAAATGTACCTAAATAACTTCTGGTACTGGGCAAGTTTTGAGGCAGAATGTTGATATTACGTGTGGGTTATTGCTGGCTACATGTGATAAGTTACCTCAAGGGAGATGAGCTCAGAGAAAAACTGGCCAGTTTGCAAGGAGGATTTAAAGTTACTATGGAGATCCCCCTTTCCAATGAGCCTACTTTTCCAGATAGCTACAGAATACTCAGCATTAAGTTGAGAGAGTCATGGCAGAGAGGAAGCAAGGAAATATCTTATGCTTGATCACTAGTTCTAAGGAAGAACTTCTGGCATGGTTACTCATGAGAAACAAATAGACCAGAAGCCTAAAGAATTTTTGAATAAATTGTATTCCAAAAAAAACACAAGCGTGAATTTCAGTCATTTGATTGTTTGAAGCTTAAAACTAACATTGGGTGCCCAAATTCACAGGATCAGGATGCTTGCTGTGAAATTTGTATAGTACCCAAGAAGGGATATTCTCTAAAGCCCATACATGAAGTATAATAAGAAAGGAATAATATTCTAGAAAATGAACAGTAGCCTTGGAGAAGGATAGATAATGGAATTCATCTCTGAGAGTAAAATCTGGATCTAATCCAAGTGCTTTCCCCCACCCCCAACTAGGGCAGAATCCCAAAGTAACTGATTATTATCTATATTCTTCAACATCTGAGTAATAGTCACTTACGTATGTCCTGTCTTCAAAACTAAGTAATGCGTTAACCTGTGGGTAAGATACAGAGAGAGTGACTCTCAACTGCTAAAAATAAAATTTTATTCATGTCAAACTCTCTCTGTTTAATTCCATCTCTCACATAGCTATAACTTTCAGTCCAATCTAAAGAAGGCATGTAAAGGAAAAAGTGTTATTAACTAAGTAGAAAGTCTAAGTAAACCCTTATTCATAAGGAAGGTATAAGATTTCATTATCTAGTAGCCTTCTAGTATCTATAGATATTATAATGTAGACGACAGACTTTGACATTGGAATAAACACACAAGAATATTAAATGTTCTGGTTTCAGAATTAACTTGGGTTTGCTAGTAAGATGGACTGAATCAAATATTCAGACATGCGTTTGGAATAAAAAGTTAACACACTTCACTTATAATTCCTTTTAAAAAGCAGTTTAATTTATTAATTACTATACAGTGAGTTAAAACAAGGTATTCAACAGAATGAATTAATTGTCCTTCTTTTGCTGTTTCCTCACAAACTAATTTGTATCTCAATAGCTTTTTCCTTCTAGAATTTCTATGGCTTTTTTTGTTACACTAAATAGATTCAAATGATACTGTTTTCGTATCTACTTATGTCAAAAATAGTCTCACAATAGATGTAAAAGTCAAAGAATCTTGCATAATAGCCCATAAGAGAAAGGGAGTTTTCATTTTAGCCTGGGGAAAATTGATTTGAATGAAGTTCAGTTTTTCTCAAACTGTATTCAACTAAATTGATTCTCTCTACCTTAAATAAAATCTTATTCCTCCTTTCTCAGTGTCTAAGACATTTACATAGACTGTTTTATAATGCTGATTAATTTCAATGCTTGCTAAATACTGTGGGAATTAAAGTCCATGAAATCTTGTTTTAACTCTTGTTTTTTGGTTTTTTGGTCTAAATGTTCTATTCTGTGCCCACATACACACAACTCATATGAGTGGGTGATTGACATTAAAGAAAAAAACAAAAGAAAAGTCATTTCTTTGGATAAAAGCTTCCTTCCTCAGATGTTTTCATATTAGGCAAGGTGGATGTGAATTTCTACGTTGGTAATGAAGTGCTAATTGTAAGGTACTTTTTGCTCCATAGAAGAACACTACTAATTTGGGTCTTATTTCACTAGGTAGAGCATATATATACTAGTAATGAACAAAATGAAAATACTTTCTATAAATATTTTTGCCGTTGAGCAGCTAGTTACATATTATTTTATCATTCTCCCCTTGGAATATATTTAAATCTCAGGCGACTAAGCTACAACAAAGGTTGTTGAAATTTTGTGCTAAAAAGCTAAGTTACAGTAAAAAGAAATGTAAATCTTTTACATGACTAGAGAGAAAATGTATCAATAAAAGGAAAAAATGTTTATAGACATAGTTTTTCATTTTTAATATATTTTTCTTTTCTGATGTCATATGCTTTAATATATTTTTTTAAATAGTGCTTTGAAATGTATTGTGAGATGAAAAAATCTGCCATCTGTAATATTTCATCAAATTCATATACTTTTTCTCATTGGAATATGTCAAGAGATGTGTATCCCCTGTTAAACTGTACTTTTGGTCCTGGGATTGAAAATACACCAGCTACAAGAGTTGCCTTAAAAATGGTTGGAAAGATGTTTTTTTCTCAATTTGGAAGTGTTTATGTTTACCCAACTATTGATGTGATTTATTTCCAATGGTTATCAATAGAGCCGTGACCACATTGACGCTGTGTACACGCCAATGAAAAAATAAATGACAGCTATGATAACCCTTGAAACAAACTATCTTCCCTGGCTGTGTGGTCTTGCATTTGTCACTTGGATTTGCTAACAATGTTTATAGTTTATCATTATGAATCTTCCATTGCTTTTAGTTTTCAAATAGAAAATAAATGGGAAAACACCCCTCCCCTTTTAAAGAATTTATTTTTGTTTTCTTACTGATTTTAATTTGGATTCCTAATTTAACTCTGTATGTACGAGTTTGTAGAGAGAGAAATAATTTATTCTTAAGAATTTAATATAATGACAAGTTTATATACTAAACTTAATTGTCTATAAATTTAGATTTACTTTTTAAGTTGTTTAGAAAATCAAAGCAGCCTGAACGTTCTAAAAAATTATATTTCTGTACGGCAATGAAACGTAATACTGACTATATTCTTAAGTTTAAAAATTTTTACTTAAGACCTTTTATTTTAATTGACAGTTATTTTATTATGCTACAAAATGGTGAAGACAAAGCTATAGGGCAAAAATATAGCTGCTCTTCTAAAATACACGGAGGTACTTGGGATTGAGGAGGCGTACCAGCGATAATTCAAGAGAGGTACTGGAAAGAGTTATAAATCATCTTCCTATAGCATAACACTGACATATTTTGAAGATAAATAGCCAAGTATTCCATTAGGTATCTTTTATGCATGAAAACCTGCTCACAGAAAGAGGTTTGTGTTAGTCAGCTCAAGCCACCATAACAAACTACCATAGACTGGGCGGCTTAAACCACAGAAATTTATTTCCCACAGTTCTGGAGGCTGGGAAGTCCAAGATCAAAGTGCCTGCCAATTTGGTTCCTAGTGAGAGCTCTCTTCCTGGTTTGCAAACAGCTGCCTCCTCACTGTGTCCTCACACGGAAGAGAAAGAGAGCTCTAGCCTTTCTTCCTCTTCTTTTTTTTTTTCAGCTTTATGGAGATATAATTGATATATCACATTGTGTAAGTTTAACACAATATTATGTTATTGTGTAAGTTTAACACAGGTACGTGTTGATTTGATATACTTACATATTGCAAAATGACTACGACCATACTTTAGCTAACACCTACATCAGGTCACATAATTACCATTTCTTTTGTGGTGAGAACATTTAAGATTTATTCTCTTAGCAACTTTCAAGTATATAATACAGTATCATTAACTATATTCACTATGCTATATATTAAATCTGCAAAACTTATTCATCTTACAACTGGAAGTTTGTACTCTTTGACCAACATCTCCCCACCGCGCTTCAAGTCCCTGGTAACTATCATTCTAGTCTCACTTTCTATGAATTTGTTTTTTTAAATTCCACATATAAGTGATATCATACAGTATTTGTCTCTCTCTGAACTTATTTCATTTAGCATAATGCCCTCTACATCCATCCATGTTGTCACAAATGGCAGGATCTTCTTCTTTATCATGGTTGAACTATATTCATATATATATATATATGACATCTTCTTTATCTTTTCGTCCACCAATGGACATTTAAGTTGTTTCCATATCTTGGCTATTGTGAAAAATGCTGCAATGAACATGGGAGTGCAGATATCTCTTCGATATCCTGTTTTCATTTCCTGTGGATATACAACCAGAAGTGGGATTGCTGGATCATATAGTAGTTCTATTTTTACTTTTTTGAGGAAACTCCTTACTGTTTTCCATAGTGGCTGTACCAATTTACATTCCCATCTCTTTCTCTTCTTATAAGGACACTAATCCCATCATGGGGGCCCCACTCTCATGAACTAATCTAAACCTAATTACCTCCCAAAGGCCCCACCTCCAAACACCGTCACATTGGGAGTTAGAGTTTCAACATAAGAATTTTTGGAGGACACAAACATGCAATCCACAACAGAATTGAAATGTATTACTTGATTTTAGATGTGTTCTATTTTTCTAAATCAATTGGTATTGAATTTATTGGTACTTTCTGATTGGTACTTACTGGAATATCAGAAAGTACCAACATAATAAGCTGATGAAGGTTAAAATATTATGGAGATTTTGAGTTTTGGAGAAAAGAGCATGAATCTCAAGCTTGAAGAGGCCATAGAGATACAGGGAGGTTAGTGGACCTGAGTGCCACGCTCAACAACACCCCTCGACACTGGGGAAAGCCAGTAAGGTGACCAAGGGTGCTTTGGTTGTGGTGTGGAAGGAACTTCAGCCAACAGCAAAAGGGAACAGGGTTAAGCAACAGGTGTTTTGTGTTTTTTTTTATTTCCTGTTATCTGTTCCTAATTTGTCCTGGGAAGAGTATAAAAATGCATTACATCCAGTAAGAAAGAAAAAAGGCAAAGTGATATAAATTCACAAGTAATCACATACGCATATAAGTTAAAATAACAAAGATATTACTGTAAACTCAAAGTCATTCTATAGAACAATTTGCCAGAATGCTGGGTATTCTGAAAACCCAAGCATGTTCACCCTTAGGTATATAACATAGAGAAACTTTCATGCAGGTCTATATGGAAACATAGACAAGGATATTCATCTTACTGGTGTTTGTGAAAGAAAAAGATCATTTGGATGCCATGGCCAGGAGAATAGGAGAATCAAGTTTGTTACCTACATATGCCAAAATACTATTGTGATATTGAGTCAAGGAAAATGATTTACATACGTCAACATTATAGATCTCAAAAATATAATATTTTCAGTGAAAAATAGTAAGAAACAAAAGCCAACTATTTATAGTTAGTGCAAAGTAAACATATACAGATACAATACAGTTTATATTTTACAAGGACTCTAAATAAATGTGTAGAGAGTAGATTGCAAAATGTTCATTTACTATATTAAAATAGATGTCTGGGGGGGTGGAAAAGTGGAAAATTGTTTTTTAATAAGAATATAACCAAGATACCAAAATCAATATAATTAGGTTGTCCTCAGTGATTTGCTCTTCATTATTAGTAATTTTGAGATGAAATTGAAAAGGAGAAATTCCTTGCAGATTAGAAATTTATTTTAATTATCTCTTTATTAGTTAAGTATTGCCACAATAATGATGTGAAACAAACTCTGCAAAATCTCAGTAGATTAAAGCAAAGAGAATTTATTTTTCTCACTCATAGTTTTGCAATTTGAAGAGCGTGGCCCTGCATCAGGTTACATATTAGCTCTGTTTGAGTCCAGGCTTCAGGTTGGCTTCCATTCAGCCCAAAATATCTTTAAATGCTCCTTGGACCAGCAGTTCCCCAGGGCATGTTTATACCATGGTATATCAGTGGAATACAAGAGGCAAAGCCATGCCACGCAAACACTTGAAAGACTCTTGTTTGCATCACCTTCCACTGAAATTTCTTTAGCCAAAGTTGGTTATGTTGCCAAGCCCAATATCAGTGGTATGAAGAGATATGTCCCTTCATTCTAGAGACTTGAAAGATCCTTCGGGAAAAGAAGAGTGGAGAATTGGGGGAAAAATCCAATCTACCACTGCAAAATTCACTTATCCTGTCCCAATTCCCAAATTGTCATCCAATCACGAAATTGGGCTTGAACAGGTATTTCAGATCTACATGAGCATCCTCTTGATCTGAAGACCTATGAACAACAAAGAAAACTGTCCTCCACACACCAGTGGTACAAGAGAATAACTGCAATAAACAATCCCATTGAAAAAGGGGGAAAATGAAAAGTCACAGTAGCTATCGTTCAGCAGTTCTCAAATTCTGGAAGCCAAATGTTTCAAGGTTCACCTAACTTGTAGGTAAGATATGTCCCTTTATCAGGCCCCTTATCTACTTCCTGGGAGTAGTTCCTCAGTCCATTTTTCTCCAGGACTGTGGCTTTACCACATGGGATGTCCTTCTTTTATATCATCTGCCTTGGTCATATCTGAAAAGGGCATTGAAGAACATAATCTTGGTGGTTGACTAGCTTTCTAAGCCCACTTTTGTTTCCGTATAAAGTTACAGTGTTAAAGGTATTTTTATATCTTGAATATTAAAGTATTTTTCTGCCAATAGAGCTCTCAAAAATTCTGTAGGTATTCTATATTTTTGATTCAAGTCAATTGCATAAGCCACAAGTCTTTTTGATCCGTAACGTTTCCTCTAGATTTATTTACTGAGGCTTTGGACATATCAGGTTCCTGTACACCATGCACTTAATCTTTATAGGATTGCTTTGGGCCAACTCAAAGAATCTATAAGGTTCTACCCTAACCCTTTCAGAGGTCTAACAAAGGTTGTGCCACCCACATCCTTGAATAGGTCATGCCCTGCGGCTTTGTCTTAAGGGTTAGATTGATTTGGTCTTTGTTCTGAGGCAGTGTTTTAATGGCACTAGTTTCTTTTGCCAAAGAAAAAAATTCACACAGAGTTATTCTCAGTGGGCTAAAAATCTGTTAGTTTCATTCTTGCTATTACAGGAAACAATTTTATAAAACTTGTGCCTTTGCACATGATGAATCTCCAATTTTCCAACCTAGGATAGTTATTTCTTTGCCCTTTGCCATTTGACCACTAAGCCTATAGCCTATACATTAGTTTTCGTTGCTGGTTGCATCTTCTTCAAGGAACCAGTTTCAGTATATGTTAGGGTAGCACTAGGTGCCTGAAAAGATTCCTAAAATTTTTAGAGATAAATTTCAATTTAAGCACCAGAAGCTTATTATCTTGGCCTTCAGTTCAACGGCTACAACTATTGCTTTCAGTACATGCTCTAGCATAGGATTATTCTAAATTTAGATGTGGCAGCATGACCTTAAAATATCGAGAGGCCAAATAAGCACATGAAAAAATGTTTATCACTAATCATTAGGGATATGCAAATCAAAACCACAAGATACCACTTCATACCTTTGGCTGTTATCAAAAACCAGAAATAACAAGGCGAGGATGTGGAGAAATTGGAACCTCTGTGCATTGCTGGTGGAAATGTAACACAGTGAAGCCACTGTAGAAAATAGTACGCCAGTTCCTCACAAAGTTAAACAGAATTATGATATGATCCAGCAATTCCACTTCTGAGTATATACCCAGAAGAATTGAAAGCAGGGACTTGAACAGATATTTGTATACCAATGTTCATAACAGTGCTATTCACAATAGCCAAAAGGTAGAAACAACTCAAATGTCCATTGACAGATAGATGGATAAATAAAATATGCCCTATACATACAATGGAATATTATTCAGTGTTAAAAAGGAATAAAATTCTGATATAGTATGGATGACCCTTGAAGACATTATGCTAGGTAAAATAGCCAGATACAATAGGACAAATATTGTATGATTCCACTTATATAAGGTACCTAGAGAGGTCAAATTCACAGAGACAGAAAGTAGAAGGGTGCTTTTCAGGAGCTGGGGGGCAGAGGGAATGGGGAGTTATTGTTTAATGGGTACAGAGTTTCAGTATGGGATGTTGAAAAGTTCTAGAAATGAATAGAGGTGATGGCTGCACAACAATGTGAATGTGTTTAATGCCACTAAACTGTACACTTAAAAATGGTTTAAATGGTAGGTTTTATGTATATTTTATCACAGTAAATTTATTTTTTAATATCAGGAGGCCTGTAACAGGAAATCTAACAGGAGCGACGTAGACCGGCATATGTGGAACTGAGATGCTTGGTGGAAGAACACCTTCCTGAAGAGGGGAAGTAGAGACATCTGGTAAGATTTGGCAGAGAGAGAGAAATATTAACTTCTGAGCAAAGTGTCACTGAAATGATTCCAAACTTCAGTCCCATAGACTTGTATCTAGTCTTGGCAGAGGAGAAACACACTTAAAGTGTAACTATATATTTTATGGAAGCCCCAAGAGTTATTCTTGAAAGCATTTTGAGATCCCTTCCTAACAGGAAATACTTAAAATAGCTGGAGGGATCTGAAGGAACCTGTAATTCTCACAGTTTTGCTACTGGGGTTGAACTTTCTTCATTATTAATGTGACACTATTGAATCCTTAGCCTAGTGTGGTCTGAGGGAATACTGGTTACACAAGCTGTTCACATTCCAACTTGTATCATAGCTGTCATCAGTAGCACAATAACTTTGGATTTCAAATATAGGGGTAAACAAGAATGAAAATGAACCTTCCTAAACTGTTGATAACTGCAAAATTACCTGTTCCATTCTCTCATAGCACCAGTAATTTCTACCAGGAACTCATAAATTGGTACCTCTCTCCGTCCATAAATTTGGCAGAAAGTTATAATTGTAATGTTTTAACAAAGATAGCATAAAATGCTCCTCTCTGAATTACAAGTGCTTTTAAGCCAATTGCTTGAGGCAAATACACTCCTTGCATCAACAAGTCAGTGAAAGTTGATTGAAAGAGGAGAAAAGCTGAGAGATTCTCTCAGTGATTGATAACTGCAAACACCTGTATTAAAGGGCTCCTAGCCACTGAGAATGACGAGAAGAAACGAAGCAGCAACAAATCTTATGTTCACTGCTGATTCCTTGACAACATAATTGTATCTTACTTGCTGATATTTTAATCACAGCGCTGGAGAACACCTAGTTAGGAAAGAATCATGAAGACATCTGTGCCTATATGTGCCCATGTCTTTCACCTATAATGGTGTATATTTGTATATATGTTTTGTTTTTTGGAGAAAGGTGTAGTAGCCAATGAAAATGTACAGTAACTAACATATCTTTTGCTTCTATCTTATTTTAAAACCATTCACCATGTTACTATTTTCATTTGTATCATTATAAAAATAATGAAATAAAATTTAAGCTGCCAAAGACTTATCACATACAATGTAACAGAAATCATCTATTCTTTAGATGCCTTTGGTCAATATGTGGATTGTCTTTAGCTACAAATCTTGTGTTATTTTTACTGTAAATAAACACAGTGTAATGATTGTGAAATTGCTCATGGCCAGTAGATTTCACACGCATGCAAAAATATACTTTTAAACAACTTCTCTTGAATTCATGAAAAAATAGACCACAATGGAAATGGAAAGAGCTATTTGCATACTGTCAGGGGAAGAGGGAGAATCTCCCTCTGCCCTTTCCCTTAAGGTTCTTCTGGCTGGCCAAATAATCAACAAGACAGGTTAGCAGGAGAAAATGGTTACCAAGTTTAATAACATGTATACATGGGAGAAGCTCAGAAATGAGCAACTCCTCCCTCTGTCTAAGCTGCTTGCTTAAGTATTGCAGCTAAAGGCGAAGGAACGTGTTGGGGGTGGGTAGTGGCCTGGGACTTCAGAGGGCAGAAGGACAATTCTTTTTAGGGTCATCTATTGATAATTTGGTCAGGGAGAGATAGAGTTTTTTGATAAAAGGGGCTTGGTGCCCCTCCCATTGCAACATCTATTTTACATTATCTTTATAGCCATCATGATAGAAGATCTGTTCCAGGAATGAGCCACCATGCCAGATTCTCTAGGCAGTTAGTGGGGGAGGTCAAATATCCTTACTTTCTTCAGCTTGAAATAATCCGCATACCAGAGTGGTGCTTCCTGGGGCAGCTTGCCCTGAGCACCATCAATACCAATAACTAATATTGCATTTTGAAATCAAATTTCTATCATTTATTGTTCAAGATAGCATGAAAGTCCTATAACTAGAATCAACGACATTTTATGAAATCTTTTTTTTCTGCTTTCTAAACTTCAGGGCCCACAAATAATACCCCCTTAAGAATAATCTATTAAGACTTCAACAAAAAAACATACTTATGGTAGCAATGGACAGTGCCGCTCCCATTTATATTTTCCTTGCCACTATTCAAATTGAATTCCTAATGTCTTTTTCTACACCTCTTACAAGGTTGCCAAAAGGTTAACAGAGGCTAGCTGGACTACATTTTTTCCAAATACAACACAATCCCAGCTTAGCATATAACTGTTCGTCCATATTTTCTTTAAGTGAAACCCAGTGATTTAAATCCTGTCTCTCTCCATTATATAATAATATAGACTCATAAATTACATGATGAATATTATATTCTTGCTTGTAACCATTTCTAAATCTAGTAGCGTGCCATAGTAAAAAAAATAATCTTCGCTATAGCTTTATTTCTTGTTTCCATGTACCGTTTGATAGACATTTTCTAGTTAAAGGTAAACTTCTGTTACCTCTGCTGCCTTTAATTCAACCCAGATTTATTAATTATTCAGTGCATTCTTTATTTTTTAACAGAAATTAAAATTGTTGAGGTAGAGCATTTAAGGGAAAAACCCTGAAAATTTTAATGAAAAAATACTTAAATGATAGTGTGTCCAGCTTGTACTGATTAATCAATTTCTTTTATGTAAGACTTTGAAATAAATGGGACAAAATCGAGGTTTTTTTAAATACTTTAATATTGTTTTTAAAAATCTTGACATTCCTATGATATTATAATATAGTATTCCTATAATATTCCTGGATCTAGAAAATTCAATTCAAATTAAATTTACACTTCAGTACAGTGTTTTTTAAAGAATTTTCATTATATGATGCCAGGGTCAATGTGCACCCTCCTCCTGTTAAATGATACAACATACTTTGAACTGAGATGTTATGCCTCACCCAAATCCAGAACCAACTAGCCACAGGTGTCAACCATGTGAGTTGCTAAAAACAGGGTCATGAGGGTTGTAGTACATAGAAAATATGTTCATCTTAAAGTGAAGCTAGCACTGTTTATACACTCAAGGTAGTTTTACTACTAGCCTTTGAAATACTTAGGCAGGTGTCTAGATATGATTTTGGTCTGTCGAACAGATGTGCATCTATGCCTAACAGATCATAAAAACCTAAAGGTTAATAAGGGGATAAGAGGTGTGACCGTGAGTAGGGCTTGGTATGAGTCCATACCATAATTTAACTATGAGGTTGACACAGTATATAGAGAAGTACATTAAAGATAGCATTTCCTTCCCTCCAAAGAGATACTTAAATGCTTCCATCTCCCTTGGACTTGGTGAGGTATAACCCTGTGCTAGATTATTTTCAGATGGTATGGGGTTTTAGTGACATGAGAGGTGTCAGAGTAAAATTTAGAAGCCAATTGTTCCCATGCTAGAAAAATTTTAAAATAAAAATAAAAATCTAGTAACAGAGAATTTGTTAAATATGTTATATCATCATTCCACAGAATATAGTGTTTCAAATGAAATTCAGTATCAGAGACATTTGAGTTGGCTCTTGAAAGTTATAGTTTATTTTTAAAATAAAATTACGTATAAGAGATGAAATCCAATAACAGAATGCTATAGTTTTTGTGCTAACATTATCTACATGTGAAATGTATAAATCTGAATTTGAATTGCTTTAGAATCATGTTGATAAGTCACTAAAAGTCATTTCTAGAATGTAATTTATTGAGTTCATTCTGTAAAAGAAGGCATTTTTATTAGCTCACAGCACTTACTTGGAGAGTCCTATCTCTGGAATTCTTTTCAGGTAGAACAGCTGTTATTGAGGCAAATATGATCTGGACACACACAAAAAGAGTCAATACAGGAAGTCTTTTTTTTTTCACTGAAACAATTAGTAATTAGCATAAAGTAAGGGGATCTGTTCTGAAATTATAGGTTGAGAACCAGGAAATTAAAGTAATAAAATTCACATATATATAAGAGAGCTTCTTTTCATACCTGTGTGGAATAATTGAGATAAACTTTCCAATATCTAGCACTAAAATATGAAGCTCTCAGAGATTCATAAATACAATACATGTATGAAGGTATTATAAATTTTGATATTTTAGGAAATATTGACAAACTTGGAAGAGCGGTTCTTTGTTGCTCTTCTTTCAGATATTCAACAAAATATAAAGCAGGATTCTAGAAATGGAACGCTAGAGTCCAGTTTGATGTCACATAGTTTGTTGGTCTGCTTCTCTTACAAGCATAAGATGTTAGAATTATGTGTAGAATTTGTATAGGCAACTCTGTGTGCAAAGTGTGGTATTGAACAACCTACCAAATCATATAAAGATTTTTCAAAAGGTGAACTTAAGCTCACACTCAATCTCAACAGTCAGTGAGGAAAATGCTTTCCACATGGCTTTCAACATGTCACAGTCCAGTCCTCTGCTTTGAAGATCATTCGCAGTGGCAGAAAGGGAAGACACGGAAGGCAGAGTGATCCTAGGTGCACAGCTGCGGGTAGCTTTGTGGCTCCAGGAGAAGATATCCATACTCTGCAATTGTAGTCAACAGTTCAGTCTTTTTGATGTCTTAGGTACCGCAAAATGTTTCTATTTTAAAGTCAATTTCAATCAATTTTTAGAATATAGATATGCTAACATGCAATGTTTTCCAAGAAACACTTAGGGATATTGTAATGCTAATTGGTAGAGCAATGTTCATCTGAATATTTAATTAATTTCTTAGTCTCATATTGAAGGCAGATGCTTAGTGCTCGAACTATTTTTCACACAGGATCAAACCTATGGAAAACTTAAAAAGATGACCTCACCGAACTTCAGTTTCACAAAACCTAAGGAATGGAATTCATGTAAGGATTAAATGAGGTGATGTATGTAAAATGCCTGGCACATGTATGTGCTTAACAAATGTAATATATTGTTAAATGTTATTATTTTTGTCATCATCATTGTTTTTTTTTAATTTGGAGCTCTACTTTCACTTCATAATACTCAAAATTAGAGTCGACGACACATTTAAATGGTTCAAAATTGAAGACCAACAAAGAATATATATTGGAAATTCTCCATTCCTTCTCTATTCCCAAGCAATTGGTTCCCTGCCAGGAGAGAACTCATATAATCAATTCCTTCTGTATCCTTTCAGAGATGTTTTGTATATATACAGGCAAATATAAAAGTATTATTCACTTTTATACATGTTGCCGCATAATATGCTTTACACATTTCTGTACCTTGCATATTATTCGACTTTTGTTATTGGTAAGTTCTCTCTCGCTTTATTTGACCTCTTGGGAACTGACTGCTGATTTCTACAATTGTTAGTGCTTATTTGCTATCTCTGGGTCAAACGAAGCTCCTATCTTGCCCCCTATTCTGACATCCAACAATAGGAATTTTTAATTCATGTCCTAAAATTTCTCGCATACTTCTTTTCTCTCCTCTGGAAGAAAAACCTACTCTAAGGAATACTTTGGTAATTCAATCATTCCATCATTTTTTTTTTTATACTCAACTAATAGTGAATAGTCATTCGCAACAAAATGATTCTGCTCTGGTCTTACTTCTCTCTCCCTGATATATAAGGATTTAACAGATGATCAGAAAAGAAAAGCCCTATAAACCAACTTTTTCAGTCTGAGAATTAGGACTTCATAAAACATGTAGAAAGTATGTTAATAGCGGACTGGAACACAGGGGTTGTGAGTCCTGATTCTTCTAACTGTCTGCCACCTCAGTCAATTCACCTTCCTTCTCTGTGCGTCCATAACATTATTTCTAAATAAGGAGATTGAGCCAAGTGGTCTCTAAGTTCCTCAGCGCTAATGTGATGGATCTATTTTATGTCTGCAAAGGTCTTTTTGCTATCATCCCTCAATAAAAATGTCAACAGAAGTGTGAAGAAATAGTGAGAATTTGCATAAGTCTTGAAAATTTTAAAGCCAGTAAGTATCAGTTACTCCCACATTTTCTGAGGAGTGAGGCTTCTGTTTGGGGTTGAAAGATTGGCATCCCCAATTTTTACTACAAGAATTGTTAAAAAGTCACTTTTAAATCATTACTGTATTAATTTTTTAAGGGAAAATTCAAAAGTAGAATTTAGTTTCTCTTCTTTGAATTGTTTAAAATTATTATAAAATAATGTGTTATATGGAAATAAAATTCAAACGTGGAAAGGAATGATAGGAAAATAAAGAGAATGAAATGAAAATGAAATTTATGTGAAAAATTAAAACATCAGGGTCCATTTCCTTACCCAGCCTCCTAGAGATGTCTGCAGTAGTGGATGCTGTTGGTGTCTCTCCGAGATCCCCATTCCTGGTCAGTACACCCACCCCCTACCTGCTGTGAGTGTTGCTGCTGAAGTTGCACAACTTCCACCTACTCCATGAGTCAAGCAAGACATGTGAGAATTCTGCCAGTTACTAAGTGTATCTATTACAACTAAGAATTCCAGAACTGAATTGAAAAAAAAACAAAACAAAAACATAGGATGGGTTTATGGACCCACTCGGCCCACTCTAAGATGGACTCAAGCCAAACCTCCATTGATTATCTAATTTCCATAAGCCCCCATTCAGGCTACTGGGCCAGAATACTGTTTGGTGTTTCCAGGAATTAGGGTCAGTTCAGAGTCAGTGCCCAGTAATCCGTGAATGGTTTGTTTATTCTCCCTTCCCAAACTCACAGTCACTCTGAAAAACGGCCACAAGTTCTTTGAAGAAGGAAGAAGATTTATAGTATGTTTTTGGCAGCGTCGCAAGGTCCTTCCTCAAGGAGACCTGGCCTCCCAGATACTCCAGGGGTTCTCAGTCTGTGAACTGGATCAAGTATGGGAACTGGTTGAGGGATTATCACTCTCTATTTTGGTAATTCAAGTCAGTCTTCTATTAACATTAACCAGATTTAGAACTCTTTTAAAAAAATATATAAATCAAGTAATATTTTTGTAGACTGCTATCTATTCAGTTCTAGGAGGCCATGACCCATTAGTCAATGGCAAAAATCTCTGCAGGTAAAACCATTTTAATTACTGTATTGACAGTGATGCCCCTTACAGTAACCATTCTCACCTTTTTTTGGGTGTTTGCCAGTACTTGGGTTCTACTATCCCAGGCGCAAATCATCTGCATTGAATTCAGGGAATCGAGTTCACTGGCATTCTTACTGTATCCCTAGTTTGTGGAGAACAGCCCAAACAGAACTCTTCCAGGATTCCAGGGCTGTCCTCCACAATGCATTTCTAAAAAGCTTTGTAATGAGAGTGTCCTCTAGGCTCTCCCAGGGGACATATTAAGAGGACAGTTGAGCAGATCTTAAATGATAAATCTACTCTAGGATTCCAAGCTCCATGAGCTCTTGCATATCTTCCTCTATAGCATACCAAGGAAGTTCTGCAATTTCAGTTTCATTTGGTGTAGACGACTCAAACAAACTATTAGAGCCATTCTCATTGCTTGAGTTAACACACTGGATCCAGAATCTCTGCTTAATGCACTGATATCAACACATTTAGACTGATCCAAGATTATATTCCTTCCACCCTGATCTATACATGTTCCTTTAGTTTCTGACCATATATATTGTCAAAATCTTGCACATTTTTTTTATGTTTATGATATGCCTTCATGAGTCATAGTTCGTAGCTTACTTCCAGACCGTACTGGGACTGGACCTCTTCAAGCCTCTTGTTTAGTCAATAATGTGACTGTTCAACTCTCTTTCCTGAGAAGCAGCATTCTGCCAAATCCCAAGCCTAATGCTCTTTCTCCTCAGCCACTAGCCAGTGTCTAGAATCAGAAAGTACCTCAAGGAGAAAAGTGATTATAGATGCACAGTGTCAATTCATCATTCCTTCTAGGGCTTTTATCTCTTCTCTTGTTTTCAGACCCTCCCCAGGAGGGCCTTTGTTTCCTAAATACTGTGAGACTGCGGGAGATTACACTCTGCTTATCAGACTATGCTTTTTGGCCTCTGCTACCTTAGACTTCAGCAAATTCTTCACAAATTCAACCCTCAGTTAAGGCCCCTCAAATATCCAACTTTGTTACTTCTCTGTGCAGCTGCTAAAAGCTTTGCTGGGTTTCTCTTTCCCCTTGTAGAGGCCCTTTGCTTGAGTCAAGCCTGTCTCCTATGTCCATCCTCAGAATCACCAAACACCCCCAAAGGAAACAAGCTGCCTGTTGTTAGCTTGCTTCTAAAGGATAATCCCATCTTTGAAATTTTAGCCAATCAGGACTTCTTCTCCTTCACAGCTATCTGATGCCTTAAAAAGAAATATGAATTTTGTAATTTAACCAGCTTTGTCTAGTTGTTGTAATGGGATCTTTGGTCTTGCCTAGACTTACTACATCTTACTTAGAAGAAGAATTCCTCATTTTGCTATGCCAATTAGAAACTCTGTGTATTTAGTCGGAGCTCCTTGATTGGTGAGGTTTTAATGTAAGAGGGCAGAGAGTTGGTTATTGTTGTTGGAAGCTTGAAAACCCAGACATCTCTATTTTGGGACACTAGATCCTCTAGTTCTCTTGGCAAAATTTATTTAGTTTCTGTAGAAAAAAAGGTCTGACTCTAAGACCCCTTGTTAAGCCTCTTTGTGATTCTGTAGAGAATATGTTCTTCTTTCGTACTGTACTCCAGGCTGTGATCTCCTCCACATTGTCCATGAGGTACCTTGCCTTGTCTTTTAGAAATGTACTGAGATATCTTGTCAACTAATACTCAGTTACCATTCTCTTCAGTGATGAAAACTCATTTTACTTTTTTTATTTATTTATTTTGCAGGGAGGAAGATTAGCCCTGAGCTAACATCTGTTGCCAATCCTCCTCTTTTTGCTGAGGAAGATTGGCCCCGGGCTAACATCCGTGCCCATCTTCCTCTACTTTATATGTGGGATGCCTGCCACAGCATGGCTTGATAAGCAGTCCACAGCTCTGCGCCTGGGATCCAAACCTGCGAACCCCAGGCAGCCAAAGCAGACCACGTGAACTTAACCACTACGCCACCAGACCAGCCCCTGAAGGCTCATTTTAATGAGCGTCATTGAAAGTAAATAATGCATGTGATCAGTCTACCACTGTCCCTAGCTATCTCCTCAAAGATATCATGAAATATTTTATATATTTTAAAAATCAGAATAAATTGTTCTGCTATTAAGTCTTTCAGTGAATATTTAAGGTACTCTGATATAGAAAAATATGTTGTGGAAATAAATGAAGGCCACCAAATGAGAACAAACAGAGGCTATTTATTCAGAACTTGCTATCACATGGAAGTCAGCCACCATCACTTGGGTTTGGCAGACTCAACGGCAGTCATGAGAGTGGGAAGCTTTACAGTGAAAAAAAAAAAAAGATGGAAGGCTTCATATATACTCTGATTGAAGTTTGTTGGCATGAGGAAGCTAGAGCCAGGTTAACTAGAGGTGTGCATCCTATGTGATTGGGTTGGAGAGCAGTTGACTTTCACTAGTTGGTCCTGAGTTGGATGCAGGGGCAAAAATTAGGGAAGCTGGCAGTCATTGACCAAGTCCTGCCCTTTCTGGGCTGATTGCTACGGAGGCCGTGGTTTGCCTTTCCTGCATCAGATTATGGGTTAGAGTTCTATTGTCATATACGATCTGGCCACTGGCCATTTGTGTATCCAGTTTCTCAATATAAAAATAGTTACAGGTTTGTTTAATAACAATTTGGTCAAAATACTACTTTCCTCCATATCTTATACTAGTAAGCAGGTTAATTGTACAAACAAAGCAGTTGCACATTGCAGAGAGATTCCCACCTCCCACCTTTGCATAATGCAGTCTTATTAGAAAGTTGCTTTCTAAACTAAAATGAATGAGAGGTTAATAACAATTCGAACATTGATAGTTAAAGAAAAGTTTCCAGGACTGGCCCAGTGGCATAGTGGTTAGGTTTGCATGCTCCACTTTGGAGGCCTGGGGTTCCTGGGTTCGGATCCCAGGTGCGGACCTACACACCACTCATCAAACCATGCTGTGGTGGCATCCCACATACAAAAATAGAGGAATATTGGCACAGATGTTAGCTCAGGGACAATATACACCACCAAAAAAAAAAAAAAAGAAAGGTTTCCAGTAAGTTACTGCATTAAGTTAAATATCCTTAGCATTTTGAATTGATAATTGATAGATGGTTTTATTTTGGAAATGTTTGATTGATGGAAAATCCCCTCAACCCTTCCAGCCTGCACACGAGATCAAATCACTGGCTCTCAAATTTTGTTTCATTATTCCTTGTTGTTCCACTCTGCCAAAACCTGCATGATGCACCTTCATTTTCTGCATCCTACATCAATGATTTGTTTATCATCCATGCACTGATGTATTCAGGCTTATTACTTTGTCACCGAGTACATTTTTTTTTTAATGCTGATTTATTTAAATCAGAATAGCTGTCAATTATTGTCAAACTTGGCATTATGCCAAGATATAATGAGAAATAAAATATTGCCAGTTTTTTATAATTGCTTAAGTATGCTGAGTGTATAAATCAAATATAAATTAGTTTAACAGTTTGGCCTTAATCTAGCAAGATGACTCGTATGCTCTTTCAATAGTAAAATATGCAGAAAGAAATAAAAAATGCTTTAAAAATGATGGCTTTCTGATGGTTTGTTGGTTCTACTTTTGTAGTTGTTTTCTTTTGTGACTTAAACATTTAATGAATGCTGATGATATTTTGCATTTATTTTTTATTTATTCAACAACTGCCTTTAGTTAGAGGAGGGACTACAAAATAAATAGTAAAATTAAGATATCAAGAAAGAAGGTATATAAGAGGTAACAATCATCTTCTTCTCACTCTCCACACCCCACATATGCTTTGGACATGCCACATCCTTGATCATAGGGTTTTTAACCATAGTCTCTACTGAATGGGAAATGATCTACCTGGACCTAACCTGTCTCCTCCTTGGGTTACAATTGGCTGGACCCACACTCACATCTGACACTGGACCAATCATATTCTCTCTTATGAGGATTTTGGGTCAGAAGTTAGAATTTATAGTCAGTGTCTAATGTAGAATAAAAGAAAAAATTATATGATCATTCAACAGACGTAGAAAAAAAAATCATTTGACAAAATTCAATCTCTATTCTTGAAAAAAACTTTCAGTAAACCAAGAATTGAGGGTAACTTTCTCATTCTGATAAAAGGAATCAACAAAAAACTTAGAGTAAACATCCTACATAATGGTAAAACACTGAAAACAGTAAGATGAGAACAAGGCAAGGATGAATACTCTCTTTACTTGTATTCTCCCTTGTCTGGCACTCTAGACAGGGAAACATGGGAGGCAGGCAAAAGAAGACAATGGATTGAAAAGGAAAGAGTAAATTTTATACCAGGGCTACAGAAGGGGCTTACATTATATTCGAGTTTCTGTTTCTTAAGCTGGTTGGTGGGTACACGAGGTTGGTTTTCTTATTATAGTTTAACATGCAGATGTAGCATTATAAACTCTCTATCAAATTAAGGCATATTTTTAAAATAATATCTAACCCAAGAGAAACAACACAACAGAGGCCTTAATTTGGATAAAGATAGAGAAATAACTTTAGGTTATTTAAACCAATTACTTTTTTTAGGCAGGTGATAATTGAGTCTCATTAAAATAACCACATGTGAAACTACAGCACCATACAGAACATCGGGTTTCATTTCTTCTGCATTGTCTTCAGACCTTAAAATAGCTGGCAGAGCTCACACTCCTTTCTATTCAGTGAATTCCCAAGTGAAAAATTTAATTCCACATTTCTACATTTTATGTCTCCCTTCTACTCAGTGATTTGAGTTGTGAAAAGGCTTGGAGAGTTGGAAATATCAAGGGAATACTGTTGAAGGAACTGGCGCCCCCATCAGTCTATCATTTCGCAGTCTACAAACGATTTAGCAGTAATACCGCCAGGCTTCTCAGAGTTCACAATTTCTATTCTCAGGTCCGAAACAAGATCGTAGCTCTGTTAACAGTTCATGACTTTTTTCAAAATAGGCCATCAGAGCCTTTAATATCCAGTGTTTTAGAAGGCATTACTACAAATGCTGCTCTTACATAGCCTTAGGTAAAGTGGATGTGATTTGAGGGGCACAGAGGAAATCCCCAAAACAACACATTCACTTGTAAATAAACTTGGATTGCCCACTGGTCCTACCAAGGTGCTTAAAAATTCCATCATCCTATTTCATTGAAAGGAAATTAAATCTAGAGAAATTCAACTTTAAAGAGAAATGGAGAGGAAGAAGCAGAGACAAAGAGAGAACTAGAGGGAGAGAGAGAGAGAGATCATCAAATAAAATGATGAGAGTAAAGGGGACGGAGAGCTAGAGAGACAGTGGGAAAAAGGAGAACGGCAAAGAGACAGAGATTCAGAGACCAAGAGAGTAAGAGAAACAGAGAAGGGAGGGAGAGAGAACAAGAAAGGGCAAGAGAGCACTAGAAAAAAAGAATGATATGCGGCAGATAGAGAAAAGAAATTTTATACATGTCTTGTAAAACCCACACACGATAAAAACCAGGCCTCAAAAGAACTGAAAAGTAATTAAGACGCTTAAATCTATCTATTTCCTAGATTTACAAGAGAGACTCTCATCTTTATCTTCTTCAGCATACTTGCTTTATTTTCTTTTTGTCTTTGTAGATTGACTCCCCTTTATTTATCCACTCACAAATGGACATCAAGAAATGCTCTCTTTAATATGTGATTGTACTTGGCTTTTTTTTTTCCATTGTGCTCCCCAGAGCTAATTAATCCCCTCTCTGATTCTCAAATCCTAATTCTCCAAAGAGTTCATTTGATTGTACACACTTTTGGTGTCCATCCCTGACCCAATAAAGCAAGGCTGGATAGGGGAAGAATCTTATAATATGGAAAGTTACAGACAGGACTGGTTTTCTTAGAAATAGGATGTGAGACAGGCAGGTACCTCATAATTCACCTACCACTGCCTTTAGTTTAAATTATTAAAGGATACTATTAAAATGTGAATGTTGCCTAGAAAACCAGATACACACACAAAATGTTTCAAATGATTGTTAAATTTTTAGTCCAACCTACAGTCTATTCAAATAATCACTGACCTATGAGTGATGATCCAGAGCTCAGTACTGTGCTAGAATCCATAGCAGGTTTTTTGGGTGATCGAGGAAGAGGCAGGATCTGCGTGGTGGGAGAAAGAGGAGGCAGGAAGAAGCACTGAGTTGATTGGAGAAGATTGCAGGAATGGAGAATGCTGAATTGTGAAATTTATGTTGGAGCACGTAGGTCAAGCTTCCTAATTTTTCCAGGAATAATTGCCAGTTGAAATAGTATTTACCTAGTACAAGCTCCTCCAGTAGTACAGAGGGAAAAAAGACAAGAAATGTTAAACGGTCAGGTTTAACATTTGCCTCTGAGCCCCTGCTGACCCTTCCGGGACATCTCAGTTGCCGCCATCCTCCTCCACAGTGGACAGCATTCGGGACTCCAGCTCTGTTTATGATTCTGACATGAAACCGAGCCCCTGCTTTAACATGATTAACATGCAGCACAGTAGAATTACTGGAACCACACTCTGAAGTCACGCCAACACAAGCTCTGTAGACATGATAACCTTCAATAAAGATCGCAAATGAGTATTTTCATTTTCAAGTGAGAACATTAACTCCAGGCTTACTACCCAGAGAGCTACGTTCATGTTGCCAGGGCATGATTACTTCTGAATTACGAAAATAGAACTCCTTTCAATCATGTCTGAAATTCCATTCAACCTGGTATGAAAGCAACTATAATACACAGAAAAACTATGAAGGGTGCAAATTAAACCCACACAAAGAGGGACTCAGGCCAGATTTCCGGAAGGATATTCGCGAGCTTAGCTCATATTGCTGTTGTGCAAACATAATTTAAAGAAGGGAAAGTGCTAATATCCTGACCGAGTAACAGCATGAATCTAGCCTCAGGCCTAAAGTCTAAATTATCCATTAATAGTATTTTCAGTCTTATTCAAAGCGGGCATGATCCTTGGAGCAATTCAGAAGAGTTTGATGTGTGGTGAGCATTACTAGCCCACATATGTGAGGTAATATCAATCTCTCGTGGTAGGAAGGAGCAGAGGTAATTTACCAAATGCTACCCTACTGGCCTGAAAGAACTGATTCCCCTCATACGGAGGTTTCTTTGTAGAGGGGATTTTATTTACCAGGCCTTATTGAAAGACTGGCACATTGTATGCTGATTAAGAGTGTATTGAAATATTTTTCTTCCCTATGGTCCTTTTTTGAAGTAGGGAGGTTCATATTTAACTGCATATTACAAGGTGCTGTGTTAATATTCTAGAACTGGAAATCAGAGGTATGCTAAAGCATATTGGGCTATGTTTTCATCTTCACTGAGTCAGAATGATACCTATTATGGAATTATTAAAATGCAGACTGCTGTTAAACCCTGTTTCACAAAGGAAATTCTTTTCTCCTTAAAGTGTTCAGCATATGTTATTATTTCAAATTCTGAGTCTCTCTGCATTGTATATACTATAGGAAAAATCGCAATTAAATGTGATATATTGAGGGCTTCCCAGCCTGTAGTTTAGGATCAAGTTACTAAAAATTAGACTGTTTCTTTCACTAAAGGAAAAGAGAAAGATCTTGGATAAGGAGGTAAAGTGAAGTATTCACATTCCTCGATACGTAGAGAGTTTATCACCTTGTAGTGCATTGTGTCACCGTAATTTCTGTTTAGAGGAATCATTTTCAGAATAATGTTGGAGACCGCTCAAAAGTTCCACCATCATAAGAAACAAATTGCTTGTCAAGCCCACAAAGTAGAAAACTCAATTGACCTGGAGGAGTAAGAGGGAGAAATAATTATTGAAACACAATTCCAAATGCTCTGAGAACTGCATATCGTATTTTGTCCTGTGGGTCTCTGAAGGACTCAGCTGACAATAAGGCTGTTGTTAGCCCCTGTGATACTCCCACAGCGTCGTTTAGAGCTCTCTCATCATTAAATAACAGACATTTTGTGGAATTGATAAATATAGACTTCCACATTAACTAAATAATCCTCCCAATAGTCTGGTAAAACAGATGGAGAGAATAAAACAGAGACGTTGTTAAGGGGCTTAACTCAGCCCAGAGAGACAATATTGTGCCGTAGTTAGTATTGGACCTCCCTAGTTTAAGTTTATGACACCTTCTTTTCCATTTTTTGCTTATAAATAGCAACGAAGTCTCCAACCCCCACTCCCTCATGCTTGTCTTTAATTCTTTCCATTTAATCAAGAACAGGACACAGTACTGCTGCAAGGGGAATTAAAGCTTTTTCATGTATACATTTTCTTATGTATATATTCACGAGCATTAAAATGGCTTTTAATAAGACTTTTTTCAAATGGACAAATATTTTTATTTTTTCCTTTTTTTTAAAGGAACAAATTAGTTTGAAGCACATTGTTTCTATCAACCACTGAATTACTTTTATTTCTTGCTCCTTGATACAATCAACTCCTCTTCTTTGTGTGTGTGAGGAAGATGAGCCCTGTGCTAACATCTGCCAATCCTCCTCTTTTTTTGCAGAGGAAGACTAGCCCTGGGCTAACATCCATGCCTATCTTCCTCCACTTTATATGGGACGCCGCCGCAGCATGGCTTAACAACTCGTGCATCAGTGCACGCCCGGGATCCGAACCGGTGAACCCCGGGCCGCCGCAGTGGAGTGCACGCACTTAACCACTTGCACCACCAGTCTGGCCCCTCAACTCCTCTTTATTAAGAGGAATACGCTCATTATTGTATTTCTTCTTGGTGACAAGTACTTTATTAACCACTAGAGAAGCATAAATGAGTATCACGTGGCTGCCATTTTGAAGGAACCCAGGATGGGGAAGGAAAATGATGCTAAACAAATAATAATGGTCATAGCAATGATAATAATTCCTGAGAATTTATTATGTTCCAGACCCTGTGCTAAGCACGCCTCACTTCATTTGATCTTTTGATATAAGAGCTATTTCTAGTCGTATTTTTTATAGACCATGGAACTGAAGCTTACCAGGTTAATGCCTTTACAGATTGAGCCCATGTAAATAACTAATACTCCATTCTCTCATTCAAGGTTCATCAAATAATCTTTTAATAGTTCAATTTTTCATATAATTTTTCCACATAGAGCTTGTCTGACAGTTTTAGTTCTCAATATAATTAATACTTTTCATTCTGGTTTATATTTCATGATTTTTCTTGGCTTGAATTCTATCCCCAAGTCTAATCAATTCTGGGTCAGTAACAAATAGCATTTCAGAAACTTCAAAGTTGAGAACTATTTTGGCAATTATTTTTAGGTCATGCTACCATGTCAGTTTTCGTGGTTAGTGGTTTTTCTCTCAGATACCAGCTGATCTTGGAAACTTTCCTGAGTTTCAGATGGATGTGAATGCTACTCTTCTATTGCCCTTTTATAATATCCCTACATTGCTATATTTATTTTTATATCTTATTCATACGATATCCTTCATTTTCAAGTGGTAAATATCTTAAGGCAGAAACTAAATCTTGTTAAATTTGGATTCTTCAGGGTCCAAGTTCAGGGTCTGATATATAGTAAGTCTCAATGTTTATTGAATTGAATTGAATTCTACTTTCTTGAGAAGATGACTTTATCTGAGGCCTTTAACCTTTCTTAGCATTACCTATTCAATATTTCTCTCTCTTTACCACTCCTTTATTTATTTCTTCTTGTTTCAGAGGAGTAGAGGTCTTCCCTCCTTTTCAAATGTGGCCCCACCATTTTTACACTGTGATTATTATTGATCTATCTCTCTCTTCCTTCTCAGCAGCTCTCATGGCTATCTCGTCCTTTCTGTTTGATTATAAGTTTTATTTTAATTTGTCAAAATTCCTTCCAAAGGGTACAATATGGAAAGGAGTAGAAAAAAGAGTAACTTCATAATGGAGAAATACCACCTGAATCAGATGATCAAGGTCAACATCAACAGTGACAAATCATGCTGATAGTATGTGCATTTGATACAATGGGATGAAAGTGACCCTTTATCTCTATGGTTGGCCTCTGATGAATGCATATTACCAATCTAACCATGAGAAAAACACCAGACAAATTCCAATAGGGGGCATTCAAGAAAATACCTGAACAGTACTGTCAAAACTGTCAAAGTCATTGTTTTAATTTCCAAATATGTTGGCAGGGCTGTGCTCCAGGGGTTCTAGGAGAGATTCCATCCCTGGACTCTTCCAGCTTCTGGTGGTCATCAGCATTCCTGTGCTTGTGGATGCATCACTGCAATCTCTGCACTGTGATCACATTGCCTCTTCCTCTTCTCTCCATATGTCTCTCCTTTGTTTGTCTCCTATAAGGACACTTGTTATTGAATTGAGGGCCCACCCAGATAATCCCGGATGATCTCATTTGGAGACCCTTAACTTAATTACTTATAAAAGACTCTTTTTCCAAATAAAGTCACATTCACATATTTTAGGGATTAGGACATGGAAATATCTTTTTGAGGGTCGCTATTCAATCCACCACAGTCGTCAAAAACAAAGAATGTTTGAGAAACTGTGACAGCCAAGAAAAGCCTCAGAAAATATGATGACTAAATATAATATGGTATCCCGGATAGGATCCTGGATAGACAAAGGACATTAGGTAATAACTAAGGAAATCTGAATAAAGAATGGATTTTAGTTAACAATAATGTATATTTATTAGTTTATTCATTGTAACAAATGAACTATACTAATCCAAGATGATAATGATAGTGGAAATTGGGTTTGGGGTATATGGGATCTAAAACGGTTCTAAAAAACAAAGTCTACTTTAAAACAATCCTACATTTAATCCTTTATAACAGTTCTGTCAAATAGAAATATAATACAAACCATATGTAATTTTAAGTTTTCTAGAAGTCACATTTCAAAAACTAAAAAGAAATAGTGAAATTAATGTTAATAATATGTTTTATTTTATGTAGCTCAATATATCTAAAATATTAGTATTTGAAAAAGTAATTGATATAAAACTATTAATAACATATATTACAATCTTTTTTGGTAGTGTGTTTATGTGTGATACTAAAAATGACACAGGTTGTCTGACAGAACTACAATCCAATAACAATATTATAGACAGTACAACAAAGTGAAATGTCATCCTACCAAAACAAAGCTGTGTTTAACAGAAAAACTATTTTACGTTGCTTCAGCATTTAAATTTAAATTAATTAGCTTACATAAAATTCAAAATTCAGTTTCTCAGGCATACTAGCCACACTTCAAGTGCTCAGTAGCTACCTGTGGCTAGTGGCTACCATATTGAACAATACAGCTCCATGTTTTCATTGTTGCTTGCTTCTAGCTACTGTATAACAAACTATGTCCCCCCGTCAATGTCTTAAAAAAACAATTTATTATATCTCGTAATTCTTTGAGTTGACCCTGCAGTCATTTTCTGGTCTTGCTTTATGTCTCTCATGCTCATGGTGTTGGAGAGCTACTGGGGCTGGAACGTCCAAAATGGCCATATCTCAATTCTGGCTTTTTGCTGGGAGAGCTGCAAGACTGGGCTGAGCTGGGATGCTGGGATGGCCAGGCCTCTCTCTCCTTCCCTGTAGTCTCAAGTCCTCTCCCTCTACACATGCCCTCTCCATGTGGTCTCTCCAGCAGGATAATCAGATTTAATCCATGGTGGTTCAGGGTTCCCAAAAGCTCAAAAGTAGAAACTTCCAGGCCCTTTTAAGGATTAGATGTGAGACTTGCACAGTGTCACTTCTGTGCTGTTTAAATACTACTATTGTTAGAAGTGAGTCATAGAGCCAGCACAGATTCAAGGTGGAAGGGAAATATACAAGGGCATAAATATCAGGAGGCATGGAGATTAGTGTTCTGGAGTGTTGGTTAGGTTTTCAACAAGTATTTACTTCACAAAGATTGTCACTGTTAAGTCTCATGATTGTGCACTGTTATGTCAAAGTAACAGAGATACAGAGAGGTTAAGTGAGGGGGTACTTGGGATTTAAATCCAGGCAGTTCCTGAGGCCCTACCCTATTTGTTAATTATTTAAATGTTAATTTTGTTGATGTAAACATCTAAGAAAAAAAAAAAAGGAAACAAGCCTACTGAGCAATATTTTAAATCCCTGATGTTATGCTTGTTATGATTAAAGTTCTCATTAACTGAAACTGCTTATAGTCAGTATTAATTACATTTGCTGTGAAAAGATCTCTTTCTCTCTTTCTTTCTCTCTGTCTCGCTCTTGTTCCACCTTGCTCTGGCTCTCATTCTCTCTTTCTTTTTATGACTAAATCGTGGTGGTTGTGTGGAAATTTCTGCCAGCTTTACACAAGCTTTTCACTTAGAAGTCACAGTGAAACACATTTTTATCTAACCACCCAATTATTCAGGGCTCTTTTTGCTGACCTTAAACTCTTTCTTCTCCTTTGTAATCACTGAAGACTCATCAGTGACATTAGTAGTTCCGTGTAATATAATATGCTTGCATTCCATATTTTTCTTAGGCAAAGAAATCAACTCTGACAAAGTAATGACCTCAACATAATTGTCGTTCACAAAAAGGTTACAGTGTTCTCACCAGAATAATAAAGCTGGGAATCACTCTCTTTTGTGACTCTACGTCTTACTTTGCTCTAAACTCTTAAAACATAACAAATAATCATGCCTTATTAAGCACCTGCTCAATGAAGTTGGGAAATCAGACTATAGTGACATTGAATCCCGACCTTTGACTTCTTCTGTCAGATGCTAGAACCATTATTTCTACTGGATCTTGGTTTGACATTAGGGAGCAATTGGCTAATCCTCAGATTCTCCAAACTTGTTCTCTGGTCTCTTGCTAATGCTCATCTTGTTCCGTGTGTTGGATTTATTATGATTTATTCACCATGTGGGGTAACAGTATCTCCTTTTATCTTAAAGAGAACAGTATCTATATGATTTTGAGCCCTAGTTCTCAAGGGAACTCAGGGGAAAAGTTTGAAAGCTTAGAAATAAGCTTTTAAATCTTCCCCTTTGTCTTCTTTCCTAAAATAGAATTTGGACAAGTGGATAAGCAAAGAGATATTGGAGAGGAAAAGAGACCGGGTCTAATTAATTGGGATTTCTCACTTGAGGGGGAAATAATAGAATAATACCACACTCAGAAAAAAGAACTATGGATTTGAATAGTTTTTCCCAAGAGTGGAACTAACACATTTGTTTTGAAATGTAATCACTGGGTCTTTAGTATTTTAAAAGCATAGTTGGAATTGGCATTGCTTTTAAGTTACAATATGATAAAGTCCAGAATTGTGAATAATGTCAGCCCAAATTATACACAGAATGAGGTGTGGGAAAAAGCATTTTGGTAGGCCAGCTAGGAGAAAAAGCATTTTGGTAGGCCAGCTAGGAGAGAGGAAAAGGTATACTCACACAGAAAAGGTAGGAAAAGTGAAACTTACATTAATTGAACATCTAGTATGTGTCAAGCAGTGTGCTGAGCACATCATAAATAAATAGGAAAGCTGAACGGTGGCCATAGCAGCCCATGAAAAGGAGCTAGAACACAGAGAACTGAACAGAAAGGAGAGAGGAGCAGTGAAACAGTGAATTTATATCTAGGATTTGCCAAAAGCATCTGAACATAACTTCTATTTCATAAAATCCCAACATAGGGCCCAGCAGAGCTCTACATCCAATTATGACAATGTCAGTGGGGACAGACAGCCCTTCTCCTATTCCAGGCAATTTACCAAGCTTCATCAATTCTATGAACCCCACAATGTCCTCACATTTCACTCACTCCTTTTTTTGCTGAAGTCATCCACAGTGTTTCTGTTGTTTGCTGCCATGAATGGATACTGGTTCGCCGTCACAATTTTAGAAATTTTGCACTGTTTTTGATCCACATGTCTTAATTTTGATTCAGGGAATATGATCCCTTTAAGGATCCAACATGAAGGTTGCTAAATAAAAAGTTCAGGTTCAGTACCTAATGAACGTGCTTAAGGGGAGGGAGGAAAATACAGAGGGTAAGAATATTTAGAAGGCTTTACTGTAGAGAGCAAGGCCTGTCTCAGGGACTAGCATAAGAAATTAGCTGGAAAACAGAGTTTCTGAAGGAGAGCAAGAGGAGGGGTGATGGTGATGGAAAGAGGTGGCTATGAAGCCACTAGTGGCTTTTTGTTTTGTATTGTTTGATATTGATTTTGTTTGTTTTATTTTCTTCCTTTGCTCCTCACAATGATTTGAACTTGAAACTCAAATAGGACATATTTTAATTCTATTCAGAGATTATAAGAGAAGTTGAAGAAAACAATTCAAAGTAAAAGTTGAGAGTGGAATGGTTAGATTTGCCAGAAAAATAAAAAAGATCTGAAACTGTTAGGACTCATGTAAGGACTACAAAGTAAGAGAAAAGGATTAGAGGGGCTCTCAGAAATCTCCAAACCTGAGCTGATTTCTGCAATGGCCCCAGCAAAAGAAATGACTGCTTTCAACTTGACCAAGCTGGCTGAACAATAGGAAACTTACTAGAGATACTCAATACACAAATAGAATTGACCGGAACTGTACTTGTGAGGCACACGTCACCCACATACTGACCTCTTTAGTATCAGATTTTTATCTTACCCAACACACACACACAACACATGTTCACCCACACACATGCACTCACACTGAGCATTTTATTATTATTATTATTATTATTATATCTCAAGCTAATGATGAAGACATCTAGAACTCAGTGATCCTATGGATTAAGATGCTAAGGCTTCTGAAGAAGAGTTGTGTGGTAGTATGAGAGAGAATAAAATTAGGAGGACATTGCAAACTATATTGTCATGTAGAGAAATGTAGGATGCATGCAGGGCACTTAACTCTTTTATTCAGCTGCTCTCCAGAACTAAGCACACCAGGGGAACTTGATAAATACTGGCTGACTGAATAACTGAATTGTTCAAGGCCAATGCTTCCACACCTTTTTCATGTCAGCTCAGGCTTAGAAAATATATGGCAAACAAGGGTAAATGGATGTGGTTTCTTGCAGCGGGAGAGGTTTGACTTCAAGGGCTCCAGCCTACCTCAGGTCTGACAGGATGCACAAAGGATGAGCAACTGAGTTTCTGAGCACCTGCATGTGTTGTGGCTTCTTGCGTGGGATGCACTAACCTAGTCTATGAAAAAACTTCTCTTGAGATATACTTTTCTTCAGGTCTGATATTGGGCTATTCTGACCTTTGTGGCTTCAGATGGTGTTGGGGAGGTAAAAATGCTCCCCTTCCTGTAGGTGGATGCAACTTGGTAAGACCTATGGCTTGGAATGAAGTATATGGGCTGGATTCAACCCCTGCTCACTCATCCACTGGGCAGTCTTACGTAGTATGTCCACTCTACATTCTACCGTCCTTTCTTTCACTCAACTAATTTTATGCAACCTCCAATCTAGTGGTCACTACCTTATACTTTTAAATTTATCAGTTCTGCTTCTTGTCTTCATGAAATCTTCCTTTGGTTCAAATTTTCCTTTACCTAATTGTTTGTTCAAGTTTCAGAGTTCTATATTCTCTTGAATTTCGTTGAAAAGGAGAAAAAAATAGAAATCTAAAATTTTCTCTTGCCTGTTACCTTTTGTGTTGCTGGTTTTGTTTTGATTTGTTTTCTTTCAAACTAATTCATACCAAGTCATAGCCTCTGATGATTCAAGATGGTGTCGAAGCCCACCAGCCGTGACTTCCAGGAACACAACTGTGAGGTTTATTTGCCTTGCTGTGGACATGTGGGTTATCTGGAGAAGTGTTTGGGAGGAGCTTGTTACAGTATCTGGCTTGGATTATGTGATTCCAAGAAAAGATGGAGAAAATGGAGGCCCATTTTGGATTGAGTGCTGTCAGGAAGCAGGGGCAGTTCAGTGACTGGTTGTCTTCGTCATTTTTATCTAGAAGGCAAGAGGATTAAAGTCAAGCTAAAGTTGTCATTGATAAAGAAGAAATTTTCCCTCATGTTAATCAGCAGCAGGGCTGTTATTTTTGTATTTGCAGAGTATCCTTGTTTCTGTCTTATTTCACGTATAGTCATGGAACGGCCTTGTCTGTCTTGTCCACCATAGTCACCAGGTGGTCAGGTCTGGGTATGGTTTATAGTCCACAAGCATTGTTCATGTTCAGTAGGAAACATTAGGCCTAGCTACCAGTTTTGGGTTGCCAAGCTCCAACTTTTTATTCATGTGATTATTGGTCTCTATTTGCTCACACTTATCCCTAGAGGTCTTTTCTACTGGAGACTATTGATTTATAGTCAAGCAGAAGATGAGATAGATCCTGTCAGCTACTGATGTGGGTCCCTTCCCTAAACCTTCAAGTCTATAGAAAGAGAGAAGGAAAATAGAGCTACTGTGAATTTACTTTGTAATATCAAAGATGAGAATAAAGACAGAGCCAGAGTCAGAGAAGTCACAGCATGGAGTTTTGCTCCTGTGAAGCCGCCCTGTGGCATAAATGAGCCCAGTAGATGCCAGCACTCTGCCTGACTTGGTCACGCAATTCAAGGATAGCCCCCAAGTATCTTATTTTTGGATTGATGATCCCACCCACTTTAACCTCCCCTTGTGGTTTCCATTTTGTGTAAGGGGTATTAGTGGGCTTTTGTCAGGATTACCACCAAACTGCAATAATATAGAGAAAATCCCAAGTGTTTTTTCCCTACTATCCTTTAAACTTATCCCATCTGTCTAGATATAACAAAGACTCTGAAGTTTCTGGGAGGTCTTCAGTAATAGACTTCTTTGGTTTTCCGTACTGATGTAACTTTTCCTTATTTTTATATCCTGTTGGTAATTTTGATGGAAACTGACAGGGAGGGAGAGACAATTGGTTGCGAGGTAGTCATTTCACTCTCTTATCTAGAGAAATGTATGTGATTTCTAAAGACTGAAAGAGAAAGGGTATATTTTTCATAATGAGTATTTAAAATTTTTTACATGCAAATGGTTGTAATTTCTGCAAAATTTCATCAACACAAAATTGTCAGACAGAATTTCCCTTTCCAAATGAGAGGGAAACAGACTGTGTAGTAAGTAGACTTAAGGATGCTCTCAGTACCCTTAGGTAAGGAAAACCTCAGGTGTCCTCCTGCCATAAAGTCCAGCATTTCAAACATAGATGTATCTAAGAGATGACCATTTAGCCAACTTACAAACCTGCTGACCTGTTCTTCAGGAAAGATTTAGTCAATAGAAATTAATCTAATGTTATACTTCAAACTGCCTTCCTCCTTTCCTCCAGAAAATCCTAGTCACTGACCCTTGACCCCAGTGACTATGGAGTAAGGAAATGAAGGCATTTTGATGTGCTCAGAAAAATACAGTTTACAAAGAAATAGGGAGTCCACACTTTCTGCATCCATCAGTGTCTGATAAAAGCAAAATACCTTAAAATCTTTATTTCTGCCTTTCCTCACTAATTTAGATGCAATTGATTTCTTTTTAACTGGCATGTTACTTAAATGCTTCTGGAGATATAATCATGGAGTTTCAAAAATGAGAAAGACTTGGAAGTCCTCTAACTTATAAATGTGTCTAAAACTAACATGAAAAATGTGATCCAAGTCCAATTAACCTTGTTAAACACACTGTCCCCCAAAAATGTAAATGGCAGCCTTAATTTAGAGTCTTTAATTTACAAATATGCTCTGTGAATTTTCACGACAGGATATAAAAAACAGTATTTCCCAAACATATGTGATCAATCAACCCCTTTTCAATGCCATATCTGTTAAAATTTTTTAGAAGAATATTTCAAAAAGCACTGTTTGGGAAACACATCTTGTCCCAACTTTCTCATTTTTATGAAAAAAACCTGGCAGAGATAATCTGAGTGATGTATCCATAATATGTTAGTGTCAATTCCCAGAATAGTACTCAAGACCCTGATTTCCAGGCTAATTATTTCACTACATCACACACTTCAAATATGTATGCATAGCACCACTAATGATCATTGTTAAACGCACTTATCTGTATAAAATTATATGACCTCTTTATTCTTTTAGAATATATTAAAGAGTTGTTTCATTGTCTAATGAATTTATAATCAAGTAAATACTCCTAAAAGCTAGTCCTGGTGATCTGGTGGTTAAGATTCAGTGCTCTCACCACCATGGCCTGGGCTCGTTTCCCAGTCAGGGAACCACACCACCTGTCTATAGGTTGTCATACTGTGGCGGCTGTGTGTTGCTGTGATGCTGAAAGCTATGCCACCACTGGTATTTCAAATACCAGCAGGGTCATCCGTGTTGAGCAGGTTTCAGTGGCATTTCCAGACTAAGACAGAGTAGGAAGAAGGACCTGGCCACCCACTTCCGAAAAAGTTGGCGATGAAAACCCTACGGATAGCAGCAGAGCATTGCCTGATATAGCACTGGAAGGTGAGAAGATGACACAAAAAGACTGGGCAGAGTTTGGCTCTGCTGTACACAGGGTTGCCAGGAGTTGGAATCAACTCGACGGCACTAACAAATAGATAATCCTAAACTGCCAAAGCTGCTGTGTTTTATTTTCTGTTTATATGTGACTATCTTGCTAAATACTTATATATACTTTTCGTATAAATCAAATGGTACAAGACTGATAGGAATCAATATAAATTGTATGATTTTGTTTCAATCTTTGATTATAACCAGCAAAACATAGTCAAGTAATTCAAGTTGGCCTATCCTGTTTCCCTTCATTGCCACAACTACAAATTTAGTCTGGATCTAATGTTTATGTATCTACTTCATACTCAGAATAAAGCATTGATGGAAGCCTCTTTTATAAATAAGCAGTTTTGCTATTAATCAAGTTTAACATTTCAATAATATACAAAATATATTAGTTTCTTGGAGGAAAGTATCAGTGGTAAAGCTACTATGGGAGCACTTAGCTCAGTAAACAAAACTAGGGTGGGATTGTAGCTGTTAAAGATTGAGTCAGGGAAAAATAATAGTGTTTTTATGCAAAGGTCTTCTGGAACTTTCCTCTGGAGGTCTTTTAAACTATGTGGTAAATTGAATAGTAAGTATAATTTTACCAATCTGGAGATAACTTAGAAAGTAAAATATACCTAAAAATCTGATTATTGCCATTAGTAAGAACTGTTATTTTTAAACCAAGATAAAATTTGAATTAATTTAACCATCTGGTACAATAATTACATTATCCTGCTTTCACAGGGAATGTATTTATGACTGTTTATTATTTAAAAAAGAATTTTTGATTCCAGTATCACAAACCACTTATTCTCGGGAAAAAAAATTATCACATTCTAATGGAGGGTTAGCTGTACATGAAAGAAACCTATTTGTTTTTCTTTCTTGTGATTCAGAGGCATGGGTTTCTGGGTCCTCGAGAAACCTGATAACATACAGCACAAGGGAACAGAAGCTTTCTTCTTCCATCTTTCCCCAAGTATGTTACTACACAATATGTTTCTTGTCTCTGTGTTGTAAAGTCTTCCTTTCTTCAAGTTTTTTTACCTGTCCCACCTAAGTATAACTTAAAAATGGCTCTAGCCTTTACATATTCCCTTTCTCTGGAATCAAACTTTGGTTTTCAGCCCTATGAAGAATACAACAACGAGATACCACTATGTACCTATTAGGATGGCCAAAATCTGGAACACTGACAGCACCAAATGCTGGTAAGGATGTGAAGCAACATGAACTCTTGTTCATTGCTAGTGGGAATGCAAAATGGTACAGACACTTTGGAAGACAATTTGGTGGTGTTTTACAAAACTAAACATACTTTTACCATATGATCCAGCAATCACGTTCCTTGGTATTTATCCAAAAGAGTCGAAAACTTATGTCTACACAAAAACCTGCACACAGATGTTTACAGCAGCCTTATTCACAATTGCCAAAATGTGGGAGCAACCAAGATGCCTTTCAGTAGGTGAATGGATGAATAAACTATGGTACCTACAGACAGTGGAATATTATTCAGCACTGCAAAGAAATGAGCTATCAAGCCATGAAAAGACATGGAGAAACCTCAAGTGCATATTACTAAGTAAAAGAAGCCAATCTGACAAGGGTTTATACTGTGTGATTTCAACTACGTGACACTCTGGAAAGGCAAAACTGTGGGGACAATAAAAAGATCAGCTGTTGCTGGGAGCTAGGGGGTGGAGAAGAGAGAGTAGGCAGAGCACAGATTTTTAGGACAGTGAAAATACTCTGTATAGTATAATGATGGATATATGTCATTAAACATTTGTCCAAACCCATAGAATGTACAACACCAAGAGTGAACCCTAGATAAAAAATGGACTTTGGGTGATTACGCTATATCAATATTGGTTCATCCTTGGTGAAAAATGCAGCATTCTGGTGAGTGATATTAATAATGGAGGAGATTATGCATGTGTGGAGGTAGGGGGTAAATGGGAAATCTCTGTACCTCCCTCTCAATTTTACTGTAAACATAAAACTGCTCAAAAAAAATAAAGTCTTTAATAAAAAAAGAATCTATATCAGAAGTACCTATTGTTCTAAATTTTCAGCCTGACTCCATACATATTTATAAAAAACAATTTGAAGTATAAATTATTTTGAGATGTTATACAGGGATACTCAAGGAAAAGGGCAATATTAAATTCATCATTGTGTTCTCAAGAACTAAACAGTGACTGTCAAGTAATTAGAGTTTGACAGTTATAGCTTTAATAAACAATGGATGCACACTAAAGTCAGTCAACACTGTCTTAATTTGCAAAATATGTTATGCTTCAAGATATGGTAGTTTGCAAACAGGGTGACCAACCATCCTGGTTTGCCCAGGATCAAGGGGTTTCCCAGGAGGTAGGACTTTCAGTGCTAAAACCAGGACAGTCCTAGGTGAACTGGGATGGTTTGTCAACATATTTGCACATACAAAATGCAAGACGGGGAAGGGAAACTAGAAACTCTCACTAGATATGAAGGAGGGTAAGGTTTGCTTCTGTAGCCTTCCATGTAACCCACTGGTTCTTGGTCAATTCTTTTAAATCTCCCTTTACCTAGGTACTCTTGACCCAAGCTACTTCCCATTTCACGACTTCTCTTCTTTCACTTACCCTAGGCCCCTTCCTAGGACACAGAAATCTGGACAGCAGTGCCCTAACCAGCTCTATCCTCAAATAATTCTTTCCTTCATTCTGTTCATTGAAACTCATCTAATTTACTCTGTTTTTTCAGAGATTATACTCATAATACAATAAATATGCTGCCATATATTCGAATCCCTGCATACATACATTTGCATGTCATTCTTTCAACAAAGAAAGGAGGTTGGAAGAGATATAAACAGAGAATATAGCAGAGGAAGAAGTGATGTTGAAAATAGAGGAAAAGAATTGATGTACTAAGTTCTTGGTGAAGACAGAAGTGGGTGAGATCAAAAGCATAAGTGGACAGGTTATCCTCGAATTCTAAGCTACAATTGAAAGAGAGAAGAGTAGGTGCAGGTGCAATATTGGGAAGGGGGAAGTTGAAGAAATTTGCACTTGAGAATTTCTTTCCTTTGAGAAATTTTAAAAAATGTATTTTAATTTTTTTAAAAAAGCAGATAAAAGACCTTATCCTTAAAAAAAAAAAAAACCCTCACATTTCTAAAAATGGAAATGTCAAACATCACAGCAGATGAATGGGAGGAATTGTTCTTTGGTCAGAGCAGACTTTCTAACATTGTGTATCACATTGTCAAGGTGACTGTCAACTATACCTGGAAATGAGCAGACACTTGACTAAAACTTAAGTTCTTTTGCAGGAAAAAATCAGTGCTAGGAAAACTTCCTAGGGATGTTTCACTTTGGCTACCGATCCCAATCTAACAGTGGTGAAGGAGAGAGGAATGAAGGTCTCCATCCTCCACACGGCTGTAGCCCCGTCCTTCATCCTTTCTTGCGTTCAACACAATCCTCTCAGCCCGTCACCTTGATGTAAGAAATATCACCATTTGATTTACATATTGGCTTTCATCCTTATTCTCACTGGGGTCCTTCTAGCTGAGGATTACTTCTTTCCCTGGAGTAAAAGTATTTGCTCAGCATAACTCCCCGATAGTTCCTATAATTCTCCCTGTCTCGCTGCGTCAAATGCCAGACTCTGATGTCTATATTACTTCCAGGTCAATCTCAGAATCTTACTGCCACCTTTTGAGACTCTTATTCTGCCTTCTTTCAGGTCTTTCGCTTGGCTTCTCATCCAGGTTTTATTCCCTGTTCGTTATCTAGCTGTAATCTCTACTATTTGCCTCACCAATTCAACCTTTTTCTCTTATCCCAGTTCCCTTGCTCTGTTCACCAGCCTTCCCTTCTTCATTTCATTTCTTTTAATTCTTGATGTATCAAAATCTCATAACAGCTGTTAGATGTGGGCACGTCGTGTGTGTATATAAACACGTATAATGCACAAGTAAACATGTGCTTGATACCAACTATTCAGTGCATGTCTTCATGTCTACCCAGGAAGAGTGTGTATGAAGTCAAATGAGCATGTGATTGAACATTGGTGACTGGCTAATCTGTGGACACATAGCCAGGAAGGGTACTGTAGTTTTACCAGGCTGGAAGAAACTATGGAAATCATATGGGAAATGATTCCAGGAAGAGAAAGAGATAAACCTCTGTCAACCTCTAGCATACTAAGATACTGGTAGAAGAACACAGCCTTTTCTGTGCACTTCTTGCTTCCTTTTCCCTGGCCAGATTCATTCCTTACCTCACATATCTTTAAAGCAGAAGAAATGAGAATGATCAGTAAAGATTGCCTACACACACACACACACACACACACACACAGACACACACACACAAAGAAATCTGAAGAGTTTAGATTCTGCTTCTAAAGAGATTATTGTTCTAATGAAATATATCTGATCCTATTGCTTTAGGATCTTTCTACTTGAGCAGTGACATGGAAACTTCCACAAAGAGGTCTGAGGGGGAAGAAAAAATATAGTTTAATTAACCTGTCTGTGTTGCTTCACTCTCTCGTAATTTTGGACGATTATGTAGTACAAATTTATTAATTCATAATGTGTTCACAAGATAAATCCTTCTTAAAAAATTGACAAGAGACAATTTGAAATAAAGAATAAAATATTGGTGGAAAATTGCCAGGCTTCTACCCACCAGAAACCTACAATTTAGAACATTATTAATCACCACTCCTTTATCTTTTATTTTTTTCTATTTTTGCTCCTAGTCACTCGTAGGATAAGGTGTTCTCTCCAGTTCACTGTGTTTATAAATACCCATTATAGTAATTGCCTGCAACTTTCTTTTGGAACCTACTCTTCTGCGTGTAATCATTTGGGTGTAATCAGTCCTACACCTTGGCCAGCACAGAATATACAAATGCTGTTCTGGAGAAAAGCACAGCCTGCTCCTATTGATAGTGTTACCTGACATATGTTCTGATTACAAACTTGGCTCCCTGGAGAAAAAGTGATCTATGCCAACAGAAAAAATGGAATTAAGTCCCCTAAGCCTCCAGTAGAGGTTTTCTGTCTAAAATGCCTCCTAAAATGGAGCCATAATTCACTTAAGTTCTGCAGACTCTATCACTCTTTACTTCTAAGCAGAAGAGCAATAACTTTTGATCAACAGACCCTCTCAGACTTAGCAAAGACCTTTAATTTGATATTTATTTGATACTCACTCTGGAAACCACAATTGATCTTAGCTGAAAGGCTAATGTTAAAACACGAAAGTAACTAAATATTTATGAAAGGGAAGGCTTCGATTTCATAAAGTGAATGAATAACTGGAATGCTATTAATTGAATTTAGGAACATGAATATTTTAACTAGTGCCACAACTACCAGTCAGTTAATTCAATGCCATCTCCTAATTCTATGATTGCACTTTCTAAATCTATGGGAATATATTAATTCAGAGAATCATAAGGATGGACATCATCTCAAAAGAAAGTGAGCAAATCCAGTTAATAAGAATTCTTATGCTGCAATACGGAAAATTAGTATGACTATTCAATTTTTGTCACCTAATAGTCATTCTAAGTGCAATTTCTTGACTATGATAATGTAATATAAGTGTTCTTAGAACAGAATTTAAGGGTTGGGTTTGAGAGTCAGTGCTCCTTTTTATCAATTTGTAGCTGTAAGGCAACACAGAATGATTCAGACCCCACCCACTTGGGTTCAAATTCTCTCTCTCTCTCTGCCCCCACGTGGCCTCAGGCGAGCTATTTAACTTCTCTGTGCCTAGTTTCCTCATCAGTAAAATTGGATGAAATAGTACTAGTATCACAGGAGGTTGTGGGAATTAAATGAATTAATATTTCTAAAACACTTAGAACTGGCACAAACTATGTACATATTAGTATGTGTAAAATAAATAAAATATCATTGGAAAATTCATTTAATCTCTGGAATTCTGAGTTTTTTCATTAGTAAATATAAATTAAAATAGTATTTACTTTATTAGATTCTTAAAATAATTTAATGCAGATTGCATTAAATTAATATTAGTTTCTATAATGATTAGCTATTAATAAATAGAAACAAAATTAAATCTCCATGTAGCAGTAATGAGAACTTATTATAGACATTTCCAGCTTACAAATGTGGCAAAAGAAAATATTGTTTTTGTTACCAACTTGGAATTTAGAATCAGACAGCCTGGATGTGAATCTCAGTTCTGCCACTTACCAGCTTTGCAATACCTGTAATGATATTAAGTCACACATTTATTCTCTGCCATACTCAACTTCTTCTGAAAAACGTGGACAATAATTCCTCTGTCTAAGTGTTGTTGTGAGCATTAACCGAGACTATGCCTGCAAAGTAGCTGGTACATAGTACACATCCAATAATTGGTGGGTATTAATAAATTTCATTATTGTTGTGTTCCATGGTTTGAAAGTCAAAGCACATTTTCCCCAAGAAACTATTTAAAATTGTGGCCAGTATCTCGGAAAAGTCCATGTAAGAATATTTCACTCAAAAGTTAACAAAAATAAAAGCAATATCCCAATGAAAACGTAGCAATCTAAGTACCCACTTAGGAAATCTGGACTACAGCTACCTTTACAGAAGGGAGCCTTCTTCTTGCAGTAACATCCATGGTGGGTTGTTTGTCCACAAAGGGGCAGATGTTCCGTGGACCAGTAATTCAGTAGCTGTCCTCTCCTGTCCGTCTGCACCAATGCAATACTCTTTCTCTCCCTTCGTAACCTCAGCTACAGAGGCTTGAGTTGATTGTAGTCCACAGTTCATCACACATTATTGTCATTGGCTCATGCAAATCCCCTCCCTTTGTTTATTTGCTTGTTTATTTCATCCCCATATCTAGGCTAGCTGATTATAGTTGGAGGGCTGGGGAAAGAGTATAAACAGAGGCCTCAGGCTTCTGGTCCCTGATTCACTCTCTCTGCTTCCTGAACTTCAAGGGGCCTTAAGCACATGCATGTGAACACCCAGGCTATGCATCTGTATTCCATCCTCCACCACTAGTCCCTTCTTGGGCTTTGGGATGCTTCACTGACAAAGACTGTTTCTTTGACCAAATTTTAGTCAGGCTCCCCTAAGGTCTCTTCTCAACCAGGCTTTGACCTTGGGCTTCAGTGTCTATCCTTGTTGAGCCTGCATCATCCAGTTTTAGCAAGAATCTTGTCAAGCTGGTTTAGCCAGAATCCCCCACCCTCAATATCTGACCACCCTGGATATCTGATAAATTCCTCATCCCCCACCATCTTCTCAGTGATATCTGATCTCCCTGGCCTGCCTTCAGCAAGAATCCTATCAAGTTGGTTAAGCCAGAAGACCCCTTCACCCTTGATGTTTCCTCTTAGTAATTTTCCATCCACTAATGCTCTCTGTTTCTTAGCAATAAATCCCCACTTGTCCATGCTAAATTCAGAATTTAGCCCTGTTCTTTTTTTTTTTTTTTAATTTCTATGGAGGTTATTCTTAAGACATATACTCCTATTAATTCACCATTACTGATTCCTTACACTTATCAATATCTATGTGTCCCCACCAATAAGACAAGAATTGAGCACCCTTTTGCTTCCCTTTGGTCCCTATCACCTCTCACACCTTCATATTGACATTGAGAGGAATGAACTAGAACCTTATCCAATTTGCCATCTTGGCAAGAGATACCACAAACCTCTTCTCCATGTTAGTCATTCCCTTGGTGAGATGAACCATAAAAGGAGAGTTGTGTAAATGTGTGTGGTGTGGAGTTCTTTCTTGGATTTCCCAGACATACATCTAAATCATATAAATCTCGGACAACGCTCTATAGCCTCAAAAATAATTATTTTTATATTTTTGTTAATTAAATTATTTATATACGTGATATATGGGTATGAATAGCTTTAATGAATTTTAAGTGTCCAAAAGAGAGGATTGTAGTTTGTTGTTTTTGTCTTTATATAATCACAAAGAAAGCAAATAGTTCTAAGCTTTGCTAATGGCTAGGAATGTTTGTTTTTCAGGAGCAGGATCTTGAAGAGCTGATTTCTCTTTATCAAATTGCATACATCATCTTGGATTCAAATTAAAATCAAAACTCATATATCAGTATTTCACTTTTTAAAATGCGTCTTAATAGTTCTAAGTCAGTGACAGAAATTAACTTTATCATTTTGCTATTTAAGAGATAAAATGTGTAAATGTAACCAATATGCCTAATTCAACTACATTTTTGAGACAATGTAAACAGGATGAAAAGGGATAAAGACATATTGTTACAACTTTGGTTTGCTCTCATTTAGCACTGGACTTTGAAGGACTACCAGAATGTTTTTCTAAGAAGATCCATTTAAGACATATGTGCTCTTTAATGTAAATTGAATAAGAAAATACTAGGCCAAAAAGAACATAATTTAAAATATTTTTAACCAAAGAATATCTGTCAGTAATCTGTCTATTCTTGACTGTGCTATGCATTTAAATCTTTAAAGTTTTCTTCAAAGACCTCTTCCAAGTCCTTGTGCTTAAACAAATCATCCATTAAAAATTACGTGGACCTTTTTTCTACCAGTTTAAACCTTGTAGTTCATGGTACTGGCTCCACCTGAATCAAAGAAAAAAAAACCAATGCCACCAGTTTGACTTGTTTTGTTTAAAACAGATGAACATTCAAAATGAAAATAGACCTTCATCAATTTACCAATTTGATTTAAAAAGAAGCACATGGGGTAGGAATTTTAGAAAATGCTTCCATTTGGTGGAATTTTTTCTTACTAATTCCTTAAATAATGAATCATAATAGTTTTGAGGAAAACTCTTTTGCTGTTTTGCAATACAGGTTTAACTGTCTTCTTTAGTTACTAGAAATTACACTAGATATTTAGAATAGAGATTTAGTCCTCAAGAAATTTAGCTTAGTTTCTGGTGGAAGAAATAAGGAAAATTCATAAATTTTCAAGCTGTTTGGTACCTTAGAGACATCTGACTGAGGTACAGAGAAATGGATGATAACTTACATCGGGATGCACACTAATTTAGGCCCCAAGTTAACCACCCAGTTTTGCTTAGGTTCACTGCATTCCCTACTACATTGCTTCTGTCAACTTGCTGCCAGTGACCGCAAAATAATTCCAGCTTTCGTTTCTCCTGAGCACCAAACCCATGTATCAACTGCCTTCCGGACACTCCTCAAATCATCTCAAACTCACAGTGCTCAATGCTGAAACCATGTTCTTCCCCACCCTAACTGTTTTTCCCCACTGTACTTCCTCCTTTTTTCTTTTTTTAACTGTCATCCCCCCTGTTGCAAAACATGGAAATCAAGGGGTCATTTTTCACTTTATGTTTATTTCTCATATGCAAATTTAATGAAAATCTCATTATGTCATTTCTCTGCTTAAAAATACCAAAATGTCTCCCCCTGTTACCGGATTAAGTCTCTAGTCTGAATTATAAAATTCCTAATAACCAGACCCTTGCCTTCTTGTGCAGCTTTCTGTGATTTCCACACGTGAATAAGTGTGGTAATTCTCACTCTTAAATTTGCCCAGGGTCACTGAAACCAAAGACTACTTCCAAATGTCTATAAACACAAACTACAACAACAACACAAAAATTACCACAGGAGATTCTAAGCTCTTGTTGTTTGTTTTTCCATACTAAAATGACCTGTAGAGGGGCCGGCCCCGTGGCTTAGCGGTTAAGTGTGCGCGCTCAGATACTGGCGGCCCGGGGTCGGATCCCGGGCACGCAGGGACGCACCGCTTGTCCGCCATGCTGAGGCCGCATCCCACATACAGCAACTAGAAGGATGTGCAACTATGACATACAACTATCTACTGGGGCTTTGGGGAGAAAAAGGGGGGAAAAAGGAGGAGGATTGGAAATAGATGTTAGCTCAGGGCCAGTCGTCCTCAGCAAAAAGAGGAGGACTGGCACGGATGTTAGCTCAGGGCTGATCTTCCTCACACACACAAAAAAAATGACCTGTAGGAAAGAGCTACAATTATAACACAGTTCAATAATTGGAGATAATTACCCAATAGTAATTTGTTTAATGTATTAAAAGCTTAGAGGGATATGGCCCATTAAACAGCCCTTTTCCTGATTCTAAATGATAACTTCCCATCTGGTAAACTGGTTTCATTTTCTTCTTATCCAAGTTTATGTACTTTAAATTAATACTCTCTGAACATAGCCCCTTACATTCCTACAATACATATTTAAATATACTAGCCCTCACTAACAGGACCCAATAAAATTGAGAATTTGTAAACGGCAAAAATGTTGAGCTAAATTTTGGCCTATCTCTGCACATGAACAAAACATCATAGTAAATTAACAGTGTGAATTACATTGATACATAATCTTTCTTATCGAAAATAATGATTTGTGGGATCATTCAAAGATGTTTTGTAAGATATAAATCTTCCCTCTCCAGGTTACCTAAAGAGCATGAGTTGGTTTTCATATGTTAGCCAGAAAGAAGAAACCCTATAATTTTAAATATCAACCTTGAACAGTGTTCAATCCAAGAAAGGCCAACTCAGCTGTTTGGAGTCTTCTGGCTTGTTAAGCACATAGTTTGATATCCTAGATGCCTTAGGCATTTCCATAACAATAAGGTGATGGTTGAAAACTAGGCATTATCCCGAGTCCCTGAGGCCAAACAAAGTCCTAGCTGCCGCATTTTTAAAATAATCAGGGTGTCCAAGAAAGTCCATAATATAGGAGTAACTGGAATGGAAGGCTGCATCTATTAAGATGGCTGAATAGCTAATATTTCTTTGTTATTCTTTTTCCTTCTCCCTCTTTTTCTTTCTCTCTCTTCAGAATTTACTATTGAGTAATTTGTTCTTTTATTAAGATTTAGATCCTTAAGCTACTTTTATTATAAAATATTTCAATCACACAGAATTATGTTGAGAGTAATATATTTAAATTGCAATCCAATATCCAGCTTTGTCAAATATTAACATTTAAGTATACTAGTTCCTACAAATATAGGTAATATAAATATAACATTAGGTTTAGAAGCTTTTTGAAGAAATAAAACATTAGTGAAACAGTTGTAGTTCCCTGTGTCTTCATTCTGTTATTTCTCAGAGGAAAGTCTATTTTGAATTCGGTGCTGAACTTTTCCAGAAGTGTTTTTTATATGTTTACTACTTACATATGAGTGTATGTATCCATAAGTAGTATCATTTGCTTCTTTAAACTTGATATATACCCAGTATAATTCTGTTTGCATTCCTACATTCCTTGATTTTTTTTTTTCCTGTGGGGAAGATCAGCCCTGAGCTAACATCTGCCAATCCTCCTCTTTTTTTTGCTGAGGAAGACTGGCCTGGGCTAAGATCCATGCCCATCTTCCTTTACTTTATACGGGGCGCCACCACAGCATGGCTTGCCAAGCAGTGCATCGGTGTGCGCCCGGGATCCGTACCGGCGAACCCTGGGCAGCCGCAGCAGAGCATGCTCACTTAACCGCTTGCACTACCAGGCCGGCCCCTAAATTCCTTGATTTTATTCCTCTAACATTACATTTCTGAGATTTTTCTATGTTGATGCATGTAGCTTTTTTTTCTCATTTAAACTTCTGTATCCATTAGGGGCTATACTTCAGTTTATCCACTCTGCTTTTGTAGAACATACAGATTGTGCCCTTTTTCTATTATAATTAATCCTACAATAAATATTTTTGAAAAATGTCTGTTATTGCACACATGGAGAAGATTCTCAAGGGTATATACTTAATTGTGAAAAGCTGGTTCTTGGAGTATGTGCATTTTAAACTTCATTAGATATTGCCAAATCACTTTCCAAGATGTGTGTTTGTACCAATATGTACACCAAGGAAAGGTATATGAGTTTCTGAAACAAACAATAAAGTTATTTGCAGCTTCATCATCATGAGCAAGAGCTTCCTGGACTAGTAAAGCTTCGTTAATGCAGATAACAAGTTGTGAGGTTATCAATGTTTTTGATTTTCAACTTAAATGTTAAACTCCTGTTTCTTTTGTCTTGAGAATCACTCCCATGTCTTTCTATATTCAAACAAACACAACTAGAATTTTCTCGATTATTAACTTTGTATTGTATTTTGGTTAGAGTAACAGCTTGAACGTGATCTAGGACATAAGAATGCCTTATATTATTTTTTCTTTTAAAGATTACACATTACTGTAAACTCTCATGTTTGAAGCTTATCAGAGCACTCAGAAAACTTGACATTTCTCTATATAATATCTCCACGAGTTATTTTATTAACAGGTTTAGGGGGATGTTATAATATTATCTATTTGAAAATATAAAATATCCTTCATGTGTGTACCAAATTGGCAAGAAATACAATTTTCTCTAAAAGAAATTCAAGAAATATCTTTCTAGAGCAAAAACAAAAACTTCAGCTTACTCCTTTAATAAATTATACTCATACAGTTAAACATATAGATGAGTATTTTACAATTTCACTTATAGGATGTAATTGGAAATCTTAAAAGTAGTTATTTGTGTAGTAATGTTCATCTCAGTCCACCAAAGACTAAATTTAAATCACAATAAAGCTTAATTACATAGTTGTATTAATTGGGGAGAGACATATTTTTTTCTTTCACAAGGGAAATTATTGCATACTTACAGTGCAAAACATATCTACTGAAAATCGTCAGGAAATATTTTCTCTGGTATTTGATTTAGTGCAATTCTATGTATGAAATTCAGTTACCATGTTTCAGGTTTGAAAACAAAACTTGCACACAAATCAACATTCTGTTTATAACCACAGAACACTAATGTTTGTGTTTTATTATAATACAACCAAAATATACATTTAACAATTTTCAATTATTTTAGATTACAAGACTACATTTCTTTTAAAATAGCAAAACTGTAAATTCAAAATTGATTGCTAACCACTTACAATACCAGAATTAAATTACATTTAACTGACAGATTTTTGCCCTTTCCCACAAAATCATCTATCTCAAACTTACCATAAATACTTTATACTACAAAATATTTAAATGAGAGGTATAAGTCATGTGCATGTTCCTGTTTTTGCACTGTCAATGTGTAGAATCTTGGAATTTTAGATCTTATTTTTTAACCTCACATGTAAGCTAAATTACTTAAATATTGGGGTCCTATACTGTGAGAAAAATATATTTTTCTATAAAAACATTTCAAATATCTCTTTTTTTCTAAACTATCCATTCCCATTAAGGCTAATCAATTCCAACATGTCTAAGACAAATGTAACATTCGAAAGGGACGGTATTTCAGTGTTGATTTCCATTCGTACTTATGATATATATGAAATATATCTTATATTTAAGTTTAAAATATCACTGTTTAATTAACGCTCTTGTTCAATTTAATATTTTGTGGACATCTGGATGATATCAAACTGTCTTTGAAAATTTAATTTTGGTAATGTTGAAAAACAGGCACTGGCCACTGTAAACTTATTTTTTAGTTGTCTATACAATTCAGCAGGAATAAAACTTAATAGAATATAAAGAACCAAAATATAGACCAAAGGCAAAATTCAAGAGTAAGACCATTTTGTAGGCAGCATGTTGTAAATGAGCATTATTTAGCCAACAGAGATTTGGTGTGAATTATAATTCTTCTACTATTATCGTGGTTTTTGCAAATTTCTAAATTTCTCTATGACTATTTTTCCATCTCTTAAGTAATTTGGTGGGTTTTCAAAAATGTTTTTCCAATAATGTGAATGTAGTGTTGTTTTGAGTGCTTTGGGGAAGAAAAAGGTTCTACATGAATTAATTAACTTAGACTATCCATTTCTAAACAAACTCTTAAAATTCCCAATAAATTGAATGTAAATGAATGCAGACAGGCAGGATTCCATTTAGCAGCATAAATAGCTGGAATGAAATGCAGGCGAGAATATGTAAGTCAAAGACATATGTATTCAAAACAGGGGAGAAAAATATGAAACCAAGAATAAACATAGACATTTTAAGACCTCTCCATAGAGAGCTGATTTCGTAGCTAAGATATTTGAAACTATAAACTATAATTTTATTTTTCATTATTTCAAAGAAAATTTAGTAAAAGCTTCAGTGGTGAGGAAGTATACATTGTGTTTCGTCTCTAGATTTAATATATTCACACTGTTCCTCTAAGTGTGCTAGGCAATTAAAAGGTTAAAAAATTAATCATAGCTTAGATGTCCTCTATCTTTATAAATACATATAAATCCATATGTTGTTTTTTATCATATGACATTTTATTTTACTAACAATATTTCAAATATATTTTAAGTAGTTATCATAAATTAATAGTTTTAAATCCAAAGCAGCCAGAATATTAGTTGTAAAGTAAAATAGGTTCCCCAAATTTTGTCTGAATAACTAAGATCAGAAAGAAGTAATTAAAAAATGGCTTGGACATTCATATTTTATGAAAACCAAATTTATTTTCACAAGTCAATCCTAACATTTGAGATTCATGTAATTTTCCCAAAGCCATCCACAATTTGATCATTACTGTCTGATATACAAATATTTGGAAACCTTTAAAAAATAAAACCTGCTCCCACATATTTGCTTTGAGCTCACTAGGAGTTCCTGGAACATTTTAGCCCAGCAAATCAATAGTTACAAACACTCTTATGATATTCAATTAGCAGTCTGATCTTGCTACTCTCCTTATGCATTACTTTTTAAAAGAGTGATTTGTTCTGGTTTGCTTTTCTTTAAACCTACATTTCTTAAGTTTTCCTTATAGTGAAACATCTACAAATATTCATGAGTATCATATCAAAAGGGCTATTTAACCTTATATATCAGTGTGACTACTTTGAGATAGGTAAGCTATACAAATAAAATAGTGTGAGAGAGAAAATGTTTTGAACAAAGCCAGTCACAGACATGATATTGAACTCTGTAATAAGTTGCCCTCTAATCACATGGGTTCTCACAGGCTTTTCTTTCAAGACATGCAGAATGCATGAGAAACGAGCAATGTCTGTTATTTAGTTTTCTGAAAAGCTGCCTTCCGTGTGAGGAAGTGACTAATTTTTCATTTCACACTAAAAAGGGCGTGAAAAGGCAAAACAGAAGGCTAAGGGTTTTGTGTTCTGAAAAGGAAAGGTGAGTCCTACTTAAACAGGCAGGAAACATACCAAACATATTCAGAGGGAAAGTCAAATTGGAAACATTTGAAAGTGCTAACGAAACATGAAAAGCATTTCTGTTAATGTTGTGAGTTTGTTTTCTTTACATGCAGTAGGCTTATTTATTATTAAATTACTAAAATAATGCTACTTGAATTACAGCACATAATCTCAGAAATGCAAAAAGATTGTGTGAAGAAAAGATGTCAAAGAGTTAATTTAACCCTTTCCGTTGTCAAAATTTTTGCATTTGTTCTGTTATTCAACAAATATATACCCCCGATCCCCACCACTGCTGTCTATCTAATTCTATCTCCCTATATATGTATATATTGTTTTTTCCTACTTACTCAGATAAAATCCAACAATTCAATATTCAGGAGAGAATAAAGGCAGTAAATGGAAATAATTTACAGAGTATGATGAAGTTTTAGAAAAAAGAGAGGAAGTACATACTAAAATCCCATTGGTTGTAAATAAAATTTGTGTTCATTCTTCCCATGATCCTTTAGAAAATTTACTTTTCCTCAGACTTTTGCTAGCAGTTTATTATAATCTGGATTTTTTTTTTTTAACAGATGGATTGCAGATTAACCACTATTTATACTCTAGTGAATAAAGCTACATTACACTTCACCCACTTTATTTGTGATTGTTCTTCCTTTTTGTGGGGATATGAGTTTTCCCCAAAGCCAGAATTTATGGCTGTCTTTCCTTCTGTTTCTTAACAAATCCCATCTGGATGCCTTCCCATTAGGATGCAGTATACATCATGATGATTCTCTTATTTTATTAAAATGTTTTCCCATATCTTATTAAAATATTTATTAAACCTCTGGCCCTGTAAAGTTCAGGGTATATTCTAAAAACACATAACTGAGCACCAACTTCTCTCTGTGAACCTGTTACTCCTGACAAGTCATAAGGAATCCTGGGAGGAGCATTTATACCCTTCAGTAAATCAATGCTGCAGTACACTAAAGGGAACCCTTGTGGGCTGAAGAAATAATGCACCTCTCCAAATTCCCAAACCATGCACCAGAAGTGAATGGCTCACTGGGAAAGTTCCTGCTGATGATGTGAGCTGTATGAATTTGTGTCTTCCCTCCAGTTCCTACCACAAGGTAGCCAGTTCTCGAGTGGAATGACATATCTGTTCATAAGAACATATAGTACAACTGCATGGTAAACTCCATGCTTAATGGCCATGCAAGGGAAATAATGCACCTTATTACAATACCAAATTTGATGCCTGCTTAGGTCAATTATTTACACGACATAATAAATTCAAAAACTCAGAACATAAAACATTTACAAATGTAAAGTCCCTGTTTTGAGGATAATTTTGATACTTTGCAGGTACAAGTTTAGTTCATGGAAAACTGGTTCGGATGAATTATTTGCCCTTACTATGCCATATTCACCATAGATAGTCTTATTTAGATTATTGTTCTTGCGCCTCAGCAAAACTCCATGGAAAACTCTTATGAGTTAGTATAAGGGATGTACAAAACAGAAGACAGTATTTTTGCAGGTAAAGACTTCTTTCTTTAAATTAAATAGAAAACTACGTGGCCACAGTTCCAGGAAGCTCATCCAGGTCTCTGTGGTGTCTTCGATTTCGTTTCTTCTTCATTTCCTGCATGTGCTTCCACTTTGGGCCGCCCTTGTTTCGCTGTCTCCGCTTCTCCCTGTGCCACATCTGTTCGCAGTACTGGTCGAGGCTGAAGTTCGGGCTGCTAAGGATTTGGATGTAGTCTTTGTATCTCAACCGTGACTCAGCCAACAGATCCTTGACCTGCCCCTCCTCATGCTGTGCCCTCCGGGTATTTTCCATCTGTTCATTTTCAATGACATTCAGAGTCAGCTTCACTACGGTGTGGATAAAAGTGTGCTCCTGTGCTTTGCAGTAATACATCCCAGAGTCCTTCTTCTGCAAACTTCGGATCAGTAGCCCATATTCTGTTTTGATGATCCTTTCATCGGGTTTCAACTGCAGAATTGGAAAAATGTAGGTAATAAATGAAAAACAGACAGGGCTCTGAGCAAATGAAAACAGGTTACATAGTTTTATTTAGATGAACCTAAAAGATATATTCCTCATCTCTCTCTCATCAAGCATAATATTGTCAGCTATAGTCAAAGAGAGTGAAAAAATTCAACTAAACTAATAGCCCCCAAATATGCATCTTTACTTCTTATTACGTCTAACTGAACCTTTGGAATACAGTTAGTTTTCCTCCCAGTCTACAGATAGGAATGAAAAGCTGTGAAAATTAATGAAGTAAAACTGGAAACTATCAACTGACCATATTTACTTATTTAAGAACACCAACTGGTATCTGAATTTCAGAGCTAGATTGTGACATTGACAGTCACTCTGTAGAAAAAGAGCTCTAGTGCATGTTACTACCTATAATGCAGAATAGAACAAGGATTCCAAAAGGAATTAACTCTGTTTTCTAGACATCACCAAATAAATGATCTGAATAGCATATGGAAGATGTAAGTGGTGACCTGTTAAAAGTCAAGTGGAAAGGCATGGATACAGCCTTTTGGATGTTAGAGCTGTAACTGAGTAGGACCACAGTCAGAAGGTTAGCAACATTTAAAGCTGAATTTCTCTCTTTATTATGGATTGAATTTTGATACTGTGTGTATATATGATACTTTAGACTATGTCATTTGTGGAAATATTTGCCATACCTCAGTGTACTATAACATGGTAATGTGATTTCAAGTGTGAGAAAGCTCAATGAACAAAAAGAACCTCCCCTGAAATGTGATGCTCTTTACCCTTTGAAGCAGCAGTACTGAAAGACAATTCAGACATCTAAGCTTGCCCAGCCCACAATCTGGTGTGAAGAGCAAACCTATCCTCAATAAAACTAGAGGCATGTTTACAGACACAAGAGCCCTGTTTAATGTGGAGTATTGTTGAGTGGCTCAGCATTAACCAGAATAACAACAACAACAACAAAGAAGTCTGGAAGATTTCCCAGTTTACACATCTGCCCCTGTATTGTAGACTTTAGTTGATGGAAATCGAGGAGGCACAAAGACGGCTAAATTAAATTTATTCACAGTGGGTGGACTATACTCTGCAGCTTTATGTGAAAAATATGTAGGAAAAATCCCTCCAATTCTGGAAATATGAGAAAAGGAAAAGAAACATCTCTGGCTACCAGCCCAGTTAACTAACAAGTATATGGCCAACCACCCTCTGTGCCAGAGAAGTGCAGCTGGCGGGGTACCACTCGAGGCCAGAGGCAGGTCACAGCTCAGATTCCTGGTTAATGAGGCTGAATGGTCTCCAGCCCTGCCTTCGCTCTACACTGAATCCACACCATCAGGGTTTTGTTTGTTTGTTTGTTTTCCTTACTGTGCCCATTTGGTGAGCTGGGTATGTAGTATTTTTTCCTAATGGATTTATTCTAAAGGCCCAGACATTTTAAAATGCTATTGTAATACAAACTAATGTTGAAATTACCTACATTCTTAGAAACTATAGTAGTCTCATGCCTAAAATAAATGTGAATTTGAACTGGTAGGGTTCTAAAGGGCCAATCTTAAGCAGAAATACCAATCTCAAATTTAACACACTACATATATTTTTTCCTTTAAATAATTTTCTTGTAGAAATTATTTTTTAAAATTTAAATGCATCTTAGATCAGCACATTCTGACTCCATAGTCTAGGCTCTGGTCCCTGTCTGCTCTGCTTCCTATGATTACTCATTTATCTTTCCCAATTGGTTTCCCATTTATCAAGTTGGTGACAGAGCATATGGTGTATTTAGGGGTTAAAAGTAAAGCTGTTTGAAGGTTAAAATGTGAAGTATTATTAGCAACGTTATAGACTACTGCCATGTTGCTGGAAAGGTGATGTTCTGAAGGCTTTATTTCTGTAATTCTCTTAATAGAAAATGGCCTGTAGTTATTAGCATGACAATCAAAGTGGGTGACTTCAGTTCCGGTTCATCTCTAGATTTCCTTTTCATAACTGGTATTCTTGCTAATGTTTAAACTGAATTTGCTGTGGCTTTTAGAGATTGTCACGGCTCTGACTCACTACTTTTTATTGTTCTCTTTAATCTACTGCCAGGAAGAAATTATGACTTTGACTTCACACATATTACACAACACTCAGCATTATTTTTGCTGTTCTCTTTTTGTATCCTGTTGATGTTGTTTTACTCTGAAGTCTGGTTCCCTTCCCTCCTTTCCAGTCTACTTCTGTCCCTACAGGACTCAGTTTCATAAACATGTGGCATTTCATTATTCCATCGTGATCCTTCCCCTTTCCTTTCTTCCATGGGATGCTTCATTTTTCTTCGGTTTTTGACCTACAGATTTAAAACTTGCTTCAATAAACTTCTTTATGGATTTATCTAATGTCTATTAGATCATTTAAGTGATTGTTTTCTTTCCAAAATTTCAAAATATGCCTTTAATGAAATGGTACGTCTAATGAAATACATTTTGAAATGATATATTTTCATAGAATTTTTGCAATCTAGAGATAGAAATACGTGACCCAGAAATTAGGTGCTTGATTAACATTTTCCTACTTTACATTCTCACTCTCTGCAATGCTTTCATTCCATGCTGGAATAGGATGCATTATGCAGACTGCGTCTCGACAGTGAAATGTCAGCACAGTCAATTTAGCAAATTCAGCTCCTCTACAAAGAGACAATGTAATCTCCAGCCACTGACTTAAACTCATGGAATTTGCTCCACTCTAGAAGTGATAAGTAAAAACTGCTCAGCCTTACAAATCAAAACCATGCTTGAACTGGGGTCCACTATCCATTTGCCTAATGTGAGCAAGGAGAATATACTCGGCATTATTAAATGTAGATCTTCAGTGAAGGGCAATTCATTTAAAATGAGAAGAGTAACAGGGAAAGGGACAAAGGACACAGGCTCTAAGCAGCAGGTAGAGGTCAGGGACCTCATTCTCTGATAATAGCAGCCTAATGGCAGTTCCTTTGCGGATAATTCACCTGTCAGTTCTTTCACAGCTAACGTATTGCATGTGTCTTGGAACTGTCTTCAAGAATATCTCCTTTCGGGGTGGCCCGGTGGCGCAAGTGGTTAAGTGCATGCGCTCTGCTGCGGTGGCCCGGGGTTCGCTGGTTCGGATCCCGGGCGTGCACCGATGCACCGCTTGGCAAGCCCTGCTGTGGCGGCGTGCCATATAAAGTGGAGGAAGATGGGCACAGATGTTAGCCCAGGGCCAGTCTTCCTCAGCAAAAAAAAGAGGAGGATTGGCAGATGTTAGCTCAGGGCCGATCTTCCTCACCAAAAAAAAAAAAAAGAATATCTCCTTTCTTCAACAAACATAGAAGGAAGATTTATTTAAAAATAAGTGCTGAGGCAACTGGCTCATTATTTAAAAGAACAAAAATCGAATTTATACATAACTAACTCCTAGATTAATTATTATCTTTGAGTAAATAAATATAAAATGTAAACTGTAATTATAAAAAGAAAATCATAAAATAACTAGAAAATATATATTTGCTGTTTCTTTGGGGAAGGAATTTCTAAGTATTATAAGGGAGAAATCATACAGATATAAATCAATAGACTAGTCTATATAAAATATAAAACTTTTTTACCTTAGGAACACATCAAAAGTTTAGAGATATAAAACACAATAAAAAGTTACTTATAATATGTATAACATTAAAATGTTAATATCTATAACATATAAAGGGTTTGTTAAAATAATTTTTAAATGAATATATCAATGTAAACTAATCAAATGACAGGTAAGGCAATTCACCAAATACAGCTAACACCAACAGCCAAGGAACATGAGAAAGTAAGTTCACATCCAGTAATGTTTAAAGAAATAGACATTAACACAGTATGATATTTTTTCATATCAAACTGGTAATGATTTTCATAAATTATAATACACAATTTTGCCTCAAGAGTTCAGAAAAGTCACTAATATGGTGATTTTGATGGGAAATTAGCAACATACAGTTGTTTATCCAAAGCCATAAGATAACTAAAGCCTTTAATTCACTTATTTTACATCTAAGAATTTGTCCTAAGAAAATAGTTAGACAAATAAAGAAAGATTTAGATATAGGGAAGTTGATTAGTTTTTTTTAAGAGGATGCACGAACTATTTAAATAAAGCATAGAACATCCATGGATGACTATGGCATCAGGGTGATGGGGATGGACGACAGCAAAAACATGGTATGAAAATTGAGTGATAAGAGAAAATGCTCACAGTGTAACGGTTAGTAGGAAAAAAAACTGGGATAGACATCAAAATAGTATTTTTGCTTATCTACACTTAGTGGCCTCATAGTTCTTTACGTGTTACTATATTTTCAAAACCATTTATATTGTATTATAATAAAAAGAACAAAAAATAAAACTAAGATCTACAAATAGAAAAATGCAAATATTTAAAGATGATTTCAAAATATTTTAAAAATCTACAGAAAAAAATACTACTATGAATGGCATAAGGTATTGCCTCTTTTATTCATTCATATCCCAAAAGTTCCACAGAAGCTTGGGGACTGCTGAATAACTCGCTAAGTTACAGTATAAATATCATCAATTTCAAGAACAGCTTTATAAGAAAGTCAGCAGATAAGTGACTCATGACCTACCCAACAGCACCCAACTGTGAACAGCTCAGCAAGGAAATGTTCTCCTCCTGGCAGAGAATAACCTGGTGACAGCCTCTGTGCCACAGGAGATCCTGGGCCCTCCCTCAGGCTTTTTTTGAGTGGAGGAAAGATTCCAAACTGTCACCTTGGTAAGGAGCAGAAGGTATCCTGCTGGGAAAAATGCTTCAAATCTAGTCTGGATTTTGCCCCTTTCCTCAGTTCAGGAAGCACTATTGCGTATCCTGGACAATGTATAACTACCTATTTACAAAGACAGATGAAAATACCAGTTGAAATATTACAGCTAAGACACTTTTAAATAAAATTCAATAAATACACTATTTCTGCTCCATTGAAATTCATGGAGCGTGGTAACACCATGACTGCATGATATACTGTTAAAAGGTACATTAAAGTAATGCATAGCATTTTCAGGAATATGAAAGATGTGAATGCAAACATGCATAGGCAAATGTATGTACTCATAACGGGAGATTATACCCCAAGCAGAGTACCATATTTTTTTAAAACTCAGATTAAATTTGCCAAAGCAAAAATCATTATTAAAGAATTATATTTAACTAAAAAGAAATTATCAAACTTTATTAACTATAAAATTAAAAATACTGGTTTGGGACCTTTAAAAGTAAAATATGCAATGTAACTAAAAGAAAATCTGCATGTTAAAAAAATTTGGATAACATTCATCCAATATCTCTCGGATAAAAAGTCTATGCTTTATGTTTCAAAATTACATAATCACTTCTATGTCAGATAATACTTTAATGTATTGGTAAAAATGGGACCTTTAAAATATACATTTAGCATAAATATGGATATGGTGTAATCTAAGAATTTATGGATGTCAGCAATGATGAAGAATCAAGTTTTAGTGGAGAAATCTGACATAATAAAGAATGGAGTTATTCCCTTGGTATTAAGTATGTAAAGGGTCAACATTTTGATAGAAAAATTTATTCTTGAAGATCTTAGATGAAGAGATTGAAATTAACTTCTTAATGTAATAGTGGAACATAGCTTTAAATCAATTTCTCATGATAAAATCTGATTCTTCTACTCCAAGTTTTCTCAACTTCTGCACTACTGACATTTGGGGCCAGGTAATTCTTGATTGTGAGGGATTGTGCATTGCAGGACGTTTAGCATCATCCCTGGCCTGCACCCACCAGATGCCAGCAGCACTCTCCACCCACTCATCCAGCTGTGACAAACAAAAACTTCCCCAGATATTGCCAAATGTAGACACCCTGGGAGCAAAATCACCTGAGGTTGAGAACCACAATTCTACACCAATGTTTGACTGATTACATATACTATCTTAAATGTTTATAGACATATCAAGGAGGCTGATATTTTAGAGAACATTTGGTTCACCTACTTATATGACAGAGAAACTGAGTGTTAGAGAAGTTACAACCTGCTCATGAATCCTCAGCCGTCAAGCCGAACACGTGATCAGTGCTATTTCGTATTTCACACATCCTACCTGATGCAGTAAATCTGCAATTTTATATGCATATTTTACACTTGTGAGTAATCCTCTGCTTTGAAATTCACATTCTCATATGTGCTTTCTCATTTTACTTCCACAGTAACTTTTGAATTTATTTTTTTCATGTTAGAAAATTTTGGCCCACAGGGGCTCAGTGATATTACCAGAGGACACAGGACTATGATTCAACTCAGGATACCTAAATCTGAATCCCATGTTCATTCCTTTACTCATTACAGTGTCTTTAGTTTAATATTGGGAATTTTAGAACTCTAGACTATTATTGGTTTCTCTTAGGCCCTGAAATAGAAAAATAAAAATTCTGCCAATTAATCTTTGTTTCATGACATTCAAATAATATTGATATAGGATGTCTCAGACTACCCAAACTCATCCGATTACATTGACTAACATATGTAATCTACCTACCTCACAAAATCTCTGTCATATATTTCAATCACATGTATATGTTAGCAAGATTGAAAGAGAAAAAGTCAAAAGATGAAAAGAATGTCCATATTACTTTTCCCTCTGTTGATCTAATTTTAATACATGAGTAAAAAAGTACATATGTCCAGATACTTATGCAACTTCTTCATGTGATATGATAAAGATAGATATTCTATTTTTATATATACTCAACATGTTTCATTTTATGATCTAAAGTGAATAAATATGAGTTAAAATTTAGTCACTGTGCTACTGTGGGGGGGAAAATATCATGTTCTTGTTCTTGATCAGGGAATTGTTCTAAAATATAGGCAATCTACGAGAAATAAAAATTTGAAAAAAATCATGTAAACTTCTTAAAAATTCAATCTGCTTTTAAATATATTTTATTAACACATTTGTATTGAATTGACCTATTCCTATTCAAAGGCACTGTTACCTTTGATGTTAGTGAGTATAAACTGTTATTTTCTTTTCTATCAAATAGTGATGAGCATACCATATGGCACTAAAAGTTGAACATTTCTCACAACCAAAATTTGATTTAAGTTTTATACTATTTCCTTCAAGGTGAGCATTCTTTGATGATTATAACTTACCTCCTCTCGATGTTCATCTCCTGACCGCTGGATATACCACTTAATAGAAGCTTGTTGGGATTTAGGTATACATTCTAGAAAGGTTGAATTAAATTCAATGCCAAAAATCACCTTTTCATCAGCAGTTTCATGACTAATGCCTGGAAAGCAAACATGGAATAGGAGATTAACCTTGACCTGATTTTAAAAGCAATAGGAAAATAGACTGATTTAGAACAGATGCCATGGGGGAAAGATTCATACACATTATTAAAGAGAAAGGAAATTCATGTTATAATATTATTACCTGAGTCAAATATTACCTAATAAATTGATTTTTAAAACTCTATCCCTGCATTGCAATTTTTACTCTTTCATCAATATATTAACTATTTGCAATTGATTTTTTTAAATAAAAATTCATAAGATCTATCTCTAAGCATTAAGTCTCTTTCTGTGAGCTGAATTGAAGAAAACTTTAGCATCTTTTAATGCTTTAACACTTTTTAATTTGTATAAAATATAACCAATTTTGCAGATAGCTCTGGAAGAGCAGTTTACTTCATCTTTAAAGAGAAATTCTATCATGAATTAGTCCACAGAGCTGACCATATAACATCACGAAATTGTGATGCCAGAAAAGCAAGTACAGTGGTATATGCTTGATGAAATTCTATAATGATGATAATAAGCTAGGTGCTCTACTACTCAGAATCTGAACCTTATCTGTATTATCTACCAAAACACATTCTCTTTTATTCAAAGAGGGATACTTTAGCCCAATATGCATTTGCTATAAGACAGTTAATGAGATGCTAAAGGAGCAGCGTCTCAGACACCTTATTCTCATAAATCAACTGCACCATCTGAAATGCATTCCATCCAGAGTAGCCAAAGGCTGTGCTCCACGTGTGATCTAAGATCTGTAGCTCAAATTTGATCAAATAAAAAATGACGGCTGCTCAGCCTGGCCCAAACATGCACTTTTTCATCATATATTCAGATGTCTCAATTCTGCAGATGGGCCCACTTAGCATTTTAGGCATAAACCAAAGAGTAAGGCTTAAGGGACCTAAGTGAATCCAAATCTAAGCACACAAAATTACCAGCAAATGGCATGAGTGCACATACATCCAATAGTTAGGCTTTCTTTTCACAAAACTTCTTTTGAACTTCTTTGTGTTTTACCAGCAATGATTAAGTCAAGCATGCTGGCACCATTATGAATTAACCTCATCTAACCTTCAAAATGTGTGGATTCCATTTGAAACCTGTAATCTATCCACTATCTCTGCCAATTCAACAGGTTATATCCACGATTTTCACAGTTAATAAGTTCCTAATGCACAGAAAGATCACCAGTGCTGATCATGGAAGAGAAAGACACGCATCTCATAGTTAACAGATACTGTTTTTCTGAGCAAAGGGAGTTCATGAACAAAGTAAGGAGGATGCAAGTTGATTGATAGGTGATGGGACAAGGGCTCAGGAGAATCTCAATTAGACTGGCTCAACCAAAGAATTGGTCAATTTAGTAAAAGATAAATTAGTGCAATCAACTGGAAAAATGAAACAGCTGTTTGTATGAAATCCTTTTTCAAATCGGTAAAAACAGTGACCCTTTGACACAAAGTCATCACTATATCAATTTGACTGGAAATAAATTTATTGTTGCTTCCAATGTTGTTTGTTTCATTACTGAGTTTTAAATTTCCTATTTTTAACAATATCATTTACAGTTTCATCAAAAAGAATAAAATACCTAGGAATAAATTTAACCAAGGAGGTGAAAGACCTGTATATTGTAAACTATAAGACACTAACGAAAGAAATTGAAGAAGACACAAATAAATTGAAAGATATTCCATGCTCATGGATTGAAAAAATTAGTATTGTTAAAATACCATACTACTCAAAGCAATCGAACAGATTCAATGCAATCTCTATTATAATTCCATTGGCATTTTTCACAGAAATAGAACAAACAATCCTAAAATTTTTATGGAACCACAAAAGACCCCAAATAGACAAAGCAATCTTGAGAAAGAACAAAGCTGGAGGCATCATGCTCCCTGATTTCAAACCATATTACAAAGCTACAGTAATTAAAACAGTGCGATATTGGCATAAAAATAGACACATAAATCATCGAAACAGAATAGAGAGCTGAGAAATAAACTCATGCATATATGGTCAATTAATTTACAACAAAGGAAGCAAGAACATACAATGGGGAAATGACATTCTCTTCAATAAATAGCGTTGGGAAAACTGGACAGCCATATGTAAAGGAACGAAACCGGACCACTATCTTACACCATACACAAAAATTAACTCAAAATGGATTCAAGTTTTGAATGTAAGACCTGAAACTATAAAACTCCTAGAAGAAAACTTTGGTGAGAAGCCCCCTTGATGAATTTTTGAATCTGATGCAAAAAGCACAAGCAACAAAAGCAAAAATACACAAGTGGGACTACCTGAAACTAGAAAGCTCTGCACAGCAGAGGAAATCACCAACAAAAGGAAACGGCAACCTACTGAATGGGAGAAAATATTTGCAAATCATGTATCTGATAAAGAGTTAATATTGAAAATATATAAACAACTCAATAGCAAAAAAAAATCCAGTTAAAAAATAAGCAGAGGAAATGAATAGATATTTTTCCAAAGAAGACATATAGATGGCCAAGAGGTATATGAAAAGATGCTCAACATCAGTAATCATTAGGCGAATGCAAATCAAAACCACAATGAGATATCATCTCACACCTGTTAGAATGGCTATTATCAAAAAGACAAGAAATAACAAGTGTTGGTGACGATGTAGATAAAAAGGAACCCTTGTGCACTGCTGGTGGGAATGTAAATTGGCGCAGTCACTATGGAAAACGTTATGGAGATTACTCAAAAAATTAAAAATGGAACTATCATATGATCTAACAATTCCATTTCTGGATACTTATCTGAAGAAAACAAAAACATGAACTTGATGTATGCACCCCAAATGTTCATTTCAGGATTACTTGCGATACCCAATATATGGAAACAACCTAAGTGTCCATTGATGGATTAATGGATGAAGAAAATGTGGCATACATATATATGAAATATATATCAAGGAACATTATTCAGCCATAAAAAAGGGAAATCTTGCCATTTGCAACAACACAGATGGACCTTGAGGGCATTATGCCAAGTAAAATAAGTCAGACAGAGAAAGACAAATACTATATGATCTCACTTATAAGTGGAAGCTAAAGCAAGCTTATAGATACAGAGAACAGATTGGCAGTTGCCAGAGCCAGGGGGTGGGAGGTAGGCAAAATGGGTGAAGGAGGTCAAAAGGTACAAACTTCACTTAGAAAATAAATGTGTTGGGGATGCAATGTACAGCATGGTGACTATAGTTAATAACACTCTATTGCATATTTGAAAGTTACTAGGACAGTAAATCTTGAAAGTTCTCATCACATGAAAAAAAATATTTTTGTAACTACATGTGGTGATGGATGTTAACTAGACTTATTGTGGTGAACATTTCACAATGTATACAAATATTGAATCATTATGTTGTGCACCTGAAACTAATATAATGTTATGTCTGTTATACCTCGATAAAAAAAATTTCCATTTTTAATTTTAAAATATATGTATGTATGTACATATGCATGTAAATATACATATATACATACATACATATATATTATATATAATATTATATTACTATCAATTATTAAAAGTACAAAAGTTGTATACCATAACGTTTCAAAGTAGCAGAATATCTCATTAAGTGTAAAATAATTTTGAAGATAATATTTTAATCTTCCTGATTACAATCAAAAATTTTTTTCATAGTGAAATATCTGGATTAGCTCTTTATCGTAAATATATGACATATCACTGAAGTCGTATATTAGTCACTGCAGTAAGATTAGATGTTTTTAATGTTGTTAATTATGTTCATGCAGCATCACAGCACATAACCATTAAGTATTGAACAAAGAAAGAAAGGAATGAAAAAACAAAACATATATTTGTCAATTATTCAAGCCTTGATTACCAAATAAAGGAAAACACATAGTTATGGTGGATTATAAGCAAGTCACCTCCTTTCCTCTTTACTACAAACTGTTGTTCAAATCTGACCCCTTCTCTCCCTTAAGGCTGCAAATAATCTAGTTTGTAAATACCCTTATAATCTCTACTTTAATTCCCACGATTAATTCTCTGTCTTCTATTCCAATCAATTATCTATACAGGTGTCAATTACTTTTATTTTAAAAAACAACTTTTCTTAGAAATATGAAATAGCTCCTTATCACCTACAGGGTAAACATAAATTCCATAGAATAACATAGGCACCATCACAAACTTAGCCCAACCCTTGTGAGGTCTTTCTGATTTTAATTATCATTACTTCATCTACTTTGTAAAATCTGACTTTCTGCTTACGGCACAGCTCAAATGCTATCTATCTGACCACCCTGCCCTTTACTCATGCTTTACGCAAACATTCCTACCTGCCTACCACACCAGCATTGCTTTAGGTGCTGGAGATGTACTGCTGACCAGGACAGGTAAATTCACCACCCTTAAGAAACTTACATTCTAGTGACAGAGACAAAGTAATCAAGTGAATGAACAATTTAGTATCTGGCAATTATGCGCTACAAATAAAAATAAAGCAGATTAGGGAATAAAGGGTAGAAAGGGAGAAAGGTATTTCAGAGCGGATGGTCAGGAGAGGTGTCTCTAAGAAATTAACATTCTAGGTACAGAATTAAATGAGGTGCAGATGGAGCTATGTGGACGTCTGAAGAGAGGAGTTCCTCATGTAGAGAGGAAACAAACGCAAACCCAGCTGAGGCAGGAAGAAGACTGGTGCTTTTGAAAAAGAGAAAGCTGGTGTGCAAGCCATGTAACAGCGATGTGAGAGAGGGTCAGGAGATCAAGTAGAATCTGTAGGCCATGGTAAAGGCTGCAGATGTTTTACTAATTGTTCTAAGAAGTTAGCACAAGATTTTGAGTGAGGGAATGATCTAACTGAAGGTTTTCTTTTGGTGAAGGAGATTGGCCCTGAGCTAATATCCATTGCCAATCTTCCTCTTTTTGCTGAGGAAGACCAGCCCTGAGCCAACATCTGTGCCAGTCTTCCTCCATTTTTCATGTGGGTTGCCGCCACAGCATGGCTTGATGAGTGGTGCAGGTCTGCGACTGGGATCTGAACCCACAAACCGGGGCCACTGAAGTGAAGCATGCTGAACACAACCCCTACGCCACTGGGCCAGCCCCAGACTGAAGTTTTCAAAAAGGTTACTCTGGTTAGTAAGTGGGGTAAAAACTGAAGTGGGGCAAGCCTGGAAGCAGGGAGATGAGTTAAGTGGCTGCTGAAGAGGTGTGGTGGCTTCAGTTAGGTTGGCATCTATGGAGGCGATGAGAAGTAGTAGTAGTTGTGGCCATAGAGCCAAAAGGACTTAGTGAGAGAGTCCTAGCTGCTTTTTTACCTAAGCAGTTGGGTGAATGGTGGTACTATTTACTAATGTGGAGAAGTCTGCAGAACAAATAAATTTTGGAGAAGATAACAAGAATTCTTTCTCAGATATAATTTGAGATGCTTATTAGGCATTTAAGAGGGGTTCTTGAGTAGGCCTACAAGCCATGCAAATTTGGCACACAGGGAGAGTTCAGAACTGGACTATGAATTTAGGAGTCAAATTGCCTCTGATAGTACTGAAATTGATGGTATTAGGGAGTGAATAGGCAGAGATTGGATATTTAGATGGTAGGATGAAAAGCAAAGTTAAGAACATTCAGAAGGAGCAGCCTGTAAGGTAAGGGGAAAACCGGAAGGATGTGGTGCTACGAGCATAGGTACGCTGGAACACCATCCGTTTGAAAACAGAAAGCCCTGATTTGTAGTGCCTGCTGATTTTCCTGGTGTAAAAACTCCCACTATGGCTAATTAAAGCTACCAATGGTTTAAAACCAGCTCACAAAATTCCTAAATAATAAGCAATCAGCTTTCATAGGACCATTAGAACTGGCCCCAGCACATCACTACATGGAAGTCAAGAGAAGAGAGCGTTTCAAGCAGGAGCGAGGTAGAGATTAAGTAAAAATGAGAACTGAAAGTTGGCCATTGGATTTAGCAAGGAGGAAATTGCTGATGATCTCGACAAAAAATGGATTGGGTAGAGTGATGATGATGACTACAAAAGACTGTGTGCAATGGGTTATAGTGAGAATGGGATATGGTGAAGTGGAGACAATCATTGTGAGGGCCTTGGGCAGTAACTGTGTTTTATATCACCTTCTTTATCACATTTATCATTATCTTACAGAGCACATATTTTACTGGTTTTTATGTTTATTGCCTGTTCCCTCCCCTAACACACACTTGAATGTAAGTCCATGAATGCACATATTCCTTTCTTTTTTGTTTGTTGGTGTGTCTTCAATACACAACAGTTTCTGATAAATCTCATATGCACATGTGAAAAACTGTATACAGAGCACACAGTAATGACTGCTAAATAAAACACTGGACATGACAGTGAGTCACCTACACATTAGAACAAGAAGTCAAACATACGATTCTGGACCAGAGCTTATTTTTCAGAAGAATGAAATTATGAATTATAAATAATTGTTTTGTTTTTAAATTAAGAAAACTGCTAGACCAGACTATGAAATTTGGGTTGTTTATTCAGTGTTTGGGTGGTTCCTAACACTGTAATGAAGGGAAGGCAGTTCTTTTCTTCCTCCAGTTGTGTGTGTGCGTGTGTGTGTATGTGCACATGCACGTGCATGTGCTCATATACTTTCTATCTGAAGGTAGAGCTTGATGGTGGAAAGTAACTGAAGCTCTGGAATATATACTTTCACAGATTTTTTTCTCTGTTATCAGATGCATTCAACAGATGCCCTCTCTACTCTTCACTCTGCCCTGCTCATATTCAGACTTTCAAGATGTTCCACTCTACGAAATTCTCTCTGAACAATAAGGCTTCTGGTGATCTTTTTGCTCAACTCCCATATCACTAATCGTGCCTTATGACATCTCCCCAAAGAATCATAAGCTCTCTAAGGAGTTTCTTTGTCTCCAAGTATACCCAGGACAATTATATGCACATGGAAGTCACTTAATAAATATTTACTGATTGAATGAAAACATGAATTAAAAAGTGGATACAAATAATGCACAGGCTACCTAAAACTTCTTTCTAATAAGTGCCTACACTTCCACCAGACTTTTCTGGGAGGGTCTCTTTGAGTTTACTCTAAATGTCCATATGTTTTGGACTATATCCTGTTTTATATCTAACAGCAGTTTTCAAACTTTACAAGGATGGATAAGGCAGTAAAAAAGAAAAAAAAGGAGAGGAATTTTAAAAGACATCTGAAACAAATAGTGATATAACAAAGGATTATTCACTTAGGCATGTAGACAGAGGGTTGATTTATAAAATCTCCTATTGCTTTTCCAGAACATAAGCATTATACAAAATGAGATCTTCCTATATAATAGATGTTTTAAGTCATATAACAAAAAGACACACAAAAACTAAGCTTAAAATTTGAAATGAGAGAAAAGCATATTAAACCTATACTTACTATCTTCTATGTCCCAGCACTGGGTGATTGGGTCTCCATACTTTACATCTTGGCGTCTAGCTCGCCTATGGAACAGGAATTAAATTGTTTAGAACTTCAAGCATGATAACTGGACTATCCAAAGTCTACATCTAACACAATAACAGTGGCAGTAGGAGAACTATGCTTATCTTACTGCTCAACTTCAATGCAGGTCAATACTCCAATCACTCTAACATTAATTCAAACACTACTAGTAGCAGAATTAGTATCAGGAACTAGTCAAATCTTGTTTTGGCCATAAGATGATCTGAATTTTATTTAACTACCACAGTTTTCTTTTTCTCTGACTTTGACAAATTATTCAACAGAACAGGTTGAATATAAAGATAATTCAGGTTTTATATCCCTCAAACAGGGGTAACTATCCCTACCCTCTTTTTTCAGTCAGTCATTAGGAAAGTAATAAGATATAAAAGAGCTTTAGTTAGTGGGTAGCAAGTACACACAAATACAAAACCCCTTTCACATGAATACTCATTATTATACAAATCTGATTAAGCAACAAGATACATACTGTCACTTGAAATAGAAGTAAAAATTTGATATGGTGTGAATGACTAGAAGTGATTCCTATCTGCTGAAACGTAGCCCACATTCCTTTTCCGATAGTAGTGATAATGATAATGACAATAAATAATGGTTTTCTGCATTGTGGTCACATATTTTCCTTAAGAGAAAATAGTAACTGTTGTATAAAAAAAAAGAAAAATCTGCTACATCTAAGTTAAACAAGTCATATTTACAGTATATTTTCATTTGCTTTGGCTATTTTATGTTGCCACTTCAGCAATCATAGAAGTCACGGTAAACCCTCTGCGATATCTAGGCTGTTCCTCAAGGGCAATGCTGACCAGATGACAATCCTGTACAAGATTCATCTATCACACACATTTTTTGGCTCACATGGACATTATGTTAGGTAAGGGAAAACATCACAGTGGCATGTCTGCAAGATCAGAGACACAGTTTTGGGAAATACAAGATGAAAAAATTTTGATGGCATAAGGCACATAAGGTGAAGAATGTTTTTAAATCTTGGCCTCTTAAGGAACAGGGTCAACTCATCAAACTGAAGGTTCATTACCAACTAACGAGCACTTTTGTTTTTTAGCTTCTAGAAAAGAAAAATATTCCCCAAAGACTCACTATGATAAATATATTCTTAGCCAAAAACTATAACAAAATATCGCTGCTTTTTACTTTCAACTTGTAATACTGGTATCTCCTCACTCACATTCAATTAAGAGATTTCAGGGAATATAAAATGTCTCCTAATTTTAACAACAGTATCTACTGTTGTACTATACATTCAATCTGCAATTCTGAGAATTTGCAATTTGACAAATCAGTAACTTTCAAAAAGAAAAAAGTGTATATGTACTAGTGGGACTAACATATGCTTACTTTTTACCTTATTTTGTTAATAAAGACCTAAAGATTAAAAGAATACCACATACAATTTGCTGACATTTTATGTAGAGAAAAATATACCTTGAAGAATACTTTAGGAAAAAAGTGTAAACTATAATCCACATTTAAAACAATTATATCATAATATATTTAGCCAGGATCAGTCATATTGATGGGCATTCAGGTTGTTTCCAGTAATTTTACCCTTGAAGACAGTACTGAAATGAACATCCTCGAACGTATAGTTTTGTGGTACTTCTGCCCACGTGTGTATAGAATAAATTCCTAGCTGGGTACTGTTGGCTCAAAATAGCATTATCTTTAAGAGCACATAAAGCAATGAACTACAAACAGCAGAGAAATAGTTTGATGGTTAAGTATATCTGAGTGGCAAAAATTGACCAAGTTAAACTTATGACAGTAAAGGAAAATTGTCCCGAGTCACTGGGATGTGCTGTGGGTTCTGTATAAGCCACACTTTTACAAACACATATACTTATACATTTGCAACACAGTAAGTATGACTATATACATATTTAGAAAGAAGAAGGGAAGAAGGGAGGAATGTAGAAAGGGCAAAGAAGTAAAGAAAAAAAAACTTTTAATAGTATTTAACATAGATAAAGGAAAAGAATATAAACAATTTATCAGAATTTTTAAAAGTTCCACATTTCAGAATTTCAGAACATTCTACTTTATCTTCCTTCAACATATAGTTTTATGCAAAACTATAAAACAATATTTGAATTTTAATATTCCTACCACAGACCATGTTTTCTATATATTTTCTCTTTAAACTATTAGACAAAGTATTTGTGTGATATATTCATTGTGTAGAATAGAAGGCTTCATATTCACTCTATGGGCCTCTTACCTTTTTGAAGTGGGTGCATAGCGAGAGCATGCGTTTCCATCCCAGGCACAGTAGGGGTCTCTGGCAAGACAACAGTCGGCACAGGCTTTCCCATAAGTGGCACATCTGTGCAAGGAGAGCTGAACCAATCCATCTCGGGAACCAATGTACAATTGTTGCTGCAAATCAGGCAAAACAAATGAATTAGAAGCATCTTTCAGACGAGTCTTAAGGACTTCCCTTTCTTGAATACCACATCACAGATCTAAATCTGTCTCCTCGGGTGTCCTACCCATTATAAACACTTGTACAGACACGTAACAAAGAGTAAGATAAGTCAATCACTTCTGCCCTGGCAGGATGGTGGTTTGAAGATGTTGATACTGAAATGGACAGCATTCTATAGAGCTAGAATAACCTTGGCAGTAATTTAAGAAGGTCAAAAACCAGCAGCTAGACTGAGGAATTAAGATGTCAAATTCTTTCTCAATAGTTGAAAATACACTTTGGTAGATTATATCAAGCACAGATGCTAGAAGCCACACTGATGGTCTTCCCCTGCCGTGGCTTCTTACATGAGAGATGACTGAAAACAGATTTATAAGACTTTCCTGTGGTTTTAACTAAGCACTTCATTTGCTAATGAAGTACTTACTGACTCCTGAAAATGGGCTATAAGTGGGAGAGAAAGTATTTGGTATCACTGTGAAGAAAGTATTAAGGAGACTTGAGGGATGCCATATCACAAATGAAAGGCTGCAGGATATTGAAAAACTTAGCAAATAAAATTACATTTTGAAAATAAGTCCTGAAAATAATGTACTGCTCCCTATATGTATTCATTTGAATGTATGTGGTGAGGGGTGGGGTAGGGAGAGAGATGATACAAGTGAATAAACCATAGTCTGTGCCTTCAAGGAACTCATGGTCAACTCTAGAGGACTATGCCACACTTCAAGTGGGGGAAAAAAGTCTAAGAAATAGATACTGGCATAAATAACATACAGGTACTCAACTTACAGAAATACGTTTTATACCTCTACCACCCAATAAAATGTCAGTTAAGACTTCCTGGTTACTAAATGCAATATACATTGTATTTGTTTTACTTAAATTATCCATAGTACTTGACACTAAGGACTACATCCTCCTTGAAACTTTCTTCACTTTCTCCTGTTCTCTCTCTTTATTTCTGCCTAAGACTTCTGTCTCCTTTGATGATTCTTTTCTTTGCATTAAATGTTGGGTTTCCCTCTTTTCTATTCTCATTTCCTTACCCCTCTTACTGTACAAAGACTCAGATGTAACAACATAAATGTGGACATACTGATTCCCCTAAAGGTACTCCTGTGACCCTACCTTGGCGAAAGGCACCATCTCAGTCACCCAAGACACAAAGGTGGGAGTTGTCTTTGAACTTCTTTCTCTCTCATTTAGTCTGTCACCATCACCATATCTTTTCCATTCTCTCAGATAGAACTCTCTAGTCTATTTCCTCCTCTTCCTCTCCACTGGCATGCCTTTGTATCAGTCCTTATCATTTCTTTCCTGGATTACTTGTAAGTCTCCTAATACTTCCGCTGGCTTCAGCCTTGTTTTCCAGCAACCCCTACCTCTACTCCAGGACTCAATCCATCTTCCACACCACCACACCAGACTGATCTTTCTAAAAGGAAAATCTTATCACGACACGCTCCTGCTTAAAATCTTTAAAGGCTTTCACTGTCCTTAGATAAAATTGTTATACTTCTTAGGAGAACATATAAGGATGTGCCTAACCTTGTTCTGTCTTACTTCCCCAGATTCCTTTCTAGCCTTCTTGCCCCTTGAGCACACATCTGCCCTTTGCTCTAATGGTACACAGGCTTATTAGAATAAGCTATGGTCTCTCACTCTTCACATCTTTTCATTCATCATACTCTTGACACCCTTCTACTTGGCAAAGGCTTCCCCCTCCAATCCCCCTTTTTCCTTATCTGGTTAACTGTAACATCATTCATAGCTCATGTTACATCTCTCTTCTTTTAGCTATCTTCCCCTACTGCTCCCAGCTCCCTTTTAGGCCAGTTCCTCTCCTCTGTCTCCCTAGTATGTGCTTCCATTATTGCTCTGCATTGTTACCATGCTCTTTTGTCTCCCAACAACACCATAAGCTTCTGGAGGTTAAAGGCTATGTCATTCATTAATTTCTGTCCCCTCCAAGTAGTAGGCCTTCAAGAACTAAATGTTGAATGAATGAATAAATTAATGGAAAAGACCTGAAGAAGAAACCTATTTAGATCTTTTCCCTAATAACCCTATACCATACTAGTCCTAGTAGATTAAGACAACATTAGCAACACCTTAATGTTGAACATATTATCATATGACTTTCTTAAATCTTGGGGGTATAAACAGAAATGTTAATGCAAGTCTGAACCTCTTGAATCAACTGGAATTTGGAGTATCACATCTGATAACTGTGAAATCATGTTAAATATTATTATTGTTGTTATTATTATTACCTACCATTTACTTCACACTTATAATATACCAGCTCTCTGTCTATAATTTTGCATGAAGCATCCTATTTATTAAGAGGTAGATATTATTTTTCTAACTTTACTGCTGAGGAAATTGATTCCAGGAGTCAGATATTAAGTGGAAGGTTGGAGGTTGACTGTTGGGCTCTTTGCCACCACAGTCCACAGTCTACCTCCTAGACTCCCTGATTAAACACCATTTTTAATGATTAGGGCTGATATTCTACATGAATTTCTTATGGTTTTGACAGAAAGACATTCTCATGAGACTAGAAACATGAGCTCAATTTTCAAGAGGCAAAGGAAGGGGAGAATACATTATTCAATTAATGAACTTTGGTTCAGTTTCTCCAAAGGCAAGGCTGAAACAACGGCCTCTAATCAGTTATAAAAGAAACAAATAATCTAAAGCTTTTTACATTATTTATAATTTAACTTTCAATTTCAATGGATTACCCCTAAAATGAACTTTGATTCAAGCAACCTCTTGCTTTTGTGGTTAACTTTCATACAAAATTAGAAAGTACCTGCTTCAGAGACAGCTCCATGTTCAAGATGATTGATGAGTGCTGAAAACAGAAGTTAAATGTTAATAAAGATAATCATTAACAGTCTTTTATAGTAGCCAATATAGTGTTTCATCTTATACCAAAGATCATTGATGTAAACTTCAAGGCCCTGTTATCCAGGGGAGAAAAGGATCTTAGTGTTTGCTATTTCTTTCCAATGGGCAGTGATTCTACCTTAATAGAAATTATCAAAATAGTTGTTTTAAAGTATCTTATTAAAGAAAAATGTATGAGGAAACACTCTGCATTGAAAATCGCTCCCAGGAACCCACAAGGTTTCTCCTGCTTCTAAATCTGCTTATCTTAACAGTTTCCATATAATTCAAACTAGTGTTGACAAGAATATCTCCATAATTATTTATCACCTCTTTCTGCTCTTACTTAGATCAGTAGTTCAAAAACTCATCCAAGTAGCAGAGTTCTGAAAGTTAGAGTGCTCCTTGACCGTATTCTTTATGGAACACTGCAAGATGCTGATGCATATGATACGTACTCGGACCAGTTTTACTTGTAGAAAATATGGCTCTATGCATGTCATATAAAATCAGAAACATGAACACAAAAGCTACCAAACTAAAAAGGATGGAATGTTTAAATTTTTTTCATCTGTTATCTATCTGTCTATCTATCTATCTATCTATCTATTTACTATTCATTCATTTCTCACCAGCCAATATTGCTAATTGACAACCAGTAGCAGATGTCAAAAATTTAAGAAAATATATGAAGGAAAAATTTTAAAGCAAGAAAGTTCTATCTAATAACTTTTTTGATATGAATTAAGAAAATAGGTTCATTATTCAATCTTAACAGTGGAATCCAAACAATTCCTCTTGACCACTAGCAACCACTGAGTGAGATTTGTTCTAATGTGCCTATCTGTCTTTGGGGGTTTTATTTTTGGTTCTGGGTTCACACTTATATTTGACATCAGCTTCTCCCTTAGGAATCACCCAAGATTTTGTTTTTGGTAGATGCCAGATAGCAGGTCTTGTTCTTGTTAACTCCTTGACCACTATTATCATCACAATGTAAACAGGATCCTGTGGAACCAGCATGTTAATTAACTTGCGCCCCTCACAGTGGAAAGGTCTTCTCTCTTTTAAGGCAATAGGTGTTTATGTGGAAACAGTCCATTCTAATAAACTGTCTCAACAAAAATGTTATAAAGGCATAGCATATTTTTTAAAAGCTCTTCAAAGAAATACAATTTTATTTCTAATGTTATTTTCAAGAAATAATTTTAAATTGAATTTCACTGAGGACCCACAAAGAATGCCACAATTCAAATTTATTGTTAAAAGTCAAAGACATTCCCCAAATCTGGAAAACTATTATTTTAGATCTACAACTCTTTTGGTGAGTGAGGGGAGTCTAGCACACATTAAGACTTACTATCATGCAAACTTTAAAAAAAATTCCTTACAGAAAAGCAAGGACACGTGATTTAGACACTCTTCCAGTTTTCTCAAATTCAATTGCAGAAAAATTGAAAAGTAAAATTTATAAAGTAGACAAGCATCTGGATAGTAAAACAGACCCCAGACTTTCATCTACTGTGGCAATTTGTCTGACCACATGCTCAGAGAATGCAGTAACGAGGGGCAATCCTGGGAGCTCGGAACTCAGGGATATTCTACGGGGGAAGGTGAGTTCCATCCTTAGCTGCTTTTGAAACTTTTCTCCTTTGATTAAGGAAAAGAAAAATAAAGGAGCTAATTGCAAAGACTTCTCCAGGAAAAGTGATGATGTATTAAAACCAACACGTCCCGTATCAAGGACCACTCAGCTTTGCCATCTCCTCTCCCGGAACTCTAGACCAAGTCTTACCTTGAACACCTGCAACTCCTCCAGTACCACCTCTTCCAGGTTCCACTTCTCCTTCGAAATGCTGACAACTTTTAGGACTGTTCCAACGTCTGAAAAAAAGACATTACCCATGATCCTGCTGTTTCCACTTCCATGGTTAGTTGTAAGTATATTCCTAACAACCTTCACATGGCTCCCCTCATTTTTCTGGAAATGCCTTTCAAGAAATCAGATTTAATAAAGCATGCAAGAAGGGAAGTTTAATGTATATGATTCTCCCCTTCTGAAACATTATAACTTTTAGCTCATAAAACACATATTTATAAAGAAAATATTAAAAGACATATACTTGGAGTATATTCCTAAGAAAAGGAATATATATGCCTCATTTAAATATTAGTTGAAAGGATAACAAAAGTGGAATGACACTTTTGGAACTTAATTAAAAAGGTTAAAATATATTAGAATAAAAAAAATTCTCTCAATGTAAGAAATATTTATTCAGTACTTATCAACTCACCACAAAAGGTAAGATATACGTATTTTTAATAATGTTAACCAATGAAAGAGAAATCACTGAAGTTGTCTACATGAGAGAAATTGTAGCTCATTCATCAAATATATTTTACTTAGGGAAACATTATTAATGGGCTAGAAACTGAAATTTTATTCAAAATTATTGTAGTTCAATTTAAAAGACTATAACAAGACTTTAATAATATAAACTAAAAATTGATGTTTAGAAAAGATGCCTTAAATACAAGATCTTATATTGTAGTTCTACAAGGTGGCATGCTATTATAGAAAGACAATCAAAAGAAAATTTTAGAAAAAGAAAAAAAATCCCATTTGGAAATTAACTTATACAAAATAGATGCTTTTAAATTTCTGAACACTGGTGTTGGAGTATATTAACATGTGTGGTAATGATCCTGTTTGCACAAAATAGTCGGGATTATTTAACTCGGTTTTTAAATTACTCTAGGATTTTTGAAAAATATTAAAGATATATTTTGCAAATGTCATAACAAAATCTATCCATCTCTTAGTATTCTTATAATTTTCTCTGTGAAAGTTAGGCAGTACCACCTAGTGGCTGAATCGCATTGATGACACTGAAATGTTGAAGATCTAGGAATGAGCTTTGGGTGGGCAGTGCAAATTAAGTGGTGAACTCATTAGAATTAGTGACAAACTAATTATTTCAAATTTTGATGCTTCAGTAGTAATCTCTGTAGTCTTGAAAGCATCACTTATTTTCCTGGGCCTTGGTATCGCCATCTACAACATAATCAGGTTTGACAACTGGTGTTCTTGAAAGCCCTCTATGTCTGTCACACACACGCTTCCCAATAAACCTAACTTTTTAAAAACTAATGTATTTTTAAAAATAAAATTATTCTAAAATTGTTTTGTAGTCCTGAAAACCTATTTCAATAAAAAAGTCCATTTCTTGAAAACCCATTAATTTCTATTTCTTTATGCAAGGCTTGATACATTTAATTACATAACATTACCTAGGACGCAGTGCTTTTGTTTTAATGGTACATGTTATCTTTCACGCCATTAGAATTCACGTGACATTATTAGATAATATTTTATTTCTATTTTTTGAGACGCACCAAATAAGCAATTTTTCTTTTTGTAGAAATAATATTTTTTAATCATTTTTTAATTACTGAATTGGCAGACAAAATAAGAAACAAATAAAACAGGCTCTAAGAATGAAAGTGACACCTAATCCACAAAATTCAAGGACAGGAAAAATAATCTCTAAGAAGTTTCTTCTTAAAGATCTTTACACAGCAATGATTAACATTTTTGAAAAGCCATCTTAAGTCAACTAAGTCAGCGATTCTCAAAATTGGGCGAAGGGATCCTTTGAGGTAGGGCTTATCAAATATCTCTGTAGAAAGAGGGAAACGTGAAGTTTCCCTCCCTAAAGAAACATTGCTTTGCCCTACTTGTTTAATTTTAGTCCTTAATCATTCAACAAATATGTACTGAGCACCTAATCTATAGCAGGCACATTGCAGTCATAATATACAAATATACTTTGAAATCTCAAATAACACTCACGAAGGCTAGAAGATATTTATGATTGTCAATTAAAAGCACGTTATGAAGTTTTAAGACATACTGACTAGGTATTATCTAATAATTATTCATTTTAATTTTGACCAATAAATTTTTTTGAAGGTTTTGTTTTCTTTGTCTAATGATGAAAAATTCCTTTTAAAGAAAACCCAACCTGGTTCTAGCATACCTGTTCCAAGAAACATTACATCATACTGGCCATCTTCTGCAACCACGTGGTCCACCACGATCTGCGTCAGCCTGTAATCCACATTGATTCGCTTGAATGTTGGTCCTCCCGCAACCGGATACACTGGCTTATACATCACAGGGTGCCGCTTTATGAAACTGATGACGTCATCTGGAAAATCTCGGGTGGATTTAATCAGTGGGTCATAAGTTTTACTTGGACACTGAAAAGAAATGGGGAGGGGAATAAAGACATTGTTCAGGCACCTGAGAAATTTACATTTACTTCTAATAGAAAGTTTTTAAGGTTTATCACTGATAATATTAAAGCAATGGTCAACAGGATCAACATGGAATCACATGTTCTTGTAAATAAATGCAGTTTACCTCAAATATATTTAAATCCAGTTTTCTCTCTCAAAACTATTCTAAATTATTACAATGGGATATTATTCAGCCATAAGAAAGGAAACTTTGCCATTTGTGACAATAGGGATGGACCTTGAGGGCACTATGCTATTCTGAAATAAGTCAGACAAAGACAAATACTGTATGATCTCACTTACATGTGAATCTGCAAAACAAACAAACAACAAACAAAAACTAAGCTTACAGATACAGAGAACAGACTGGTAGTTGCCAGAGGTGGGGGTGGGGGTGGAGGAGTGGGTGAAATGGGTAAAGGGGGTGAAAAGGTACAAACTTTTTATATAGTTACTACTACTGTATTGCATATTTGAAAGTTGCTAAGAAAGTAGATCTTAAAAGCTCTCATCACAAGAAAAAAGATTTTGTAACTATGTATGGTGATGGATGTTAACTAGACTTGTGATGATCATTTCACAATATATACAAATATCGAATCATTATGTTGTACACCTGAAACTAACATAATGTTATATGTCAATTGTACCTCAATATGAAAATTAATTCTGCACATATTTTAAGTCTTTTGTCAATACCCACTTGGGCTCTTGTTTTCAAAATACTCTTTCCAGCTGCATTGGCACAAATGAAATTTATAATTTCAATCTCAAGACAATGTTTTTTCTTCCAAAAAGGCTGATCTCAGAAAACTGAACATAAAACTCCCATGTTAGATATTTCCATTGTCTTTTGAACTGTTCTCTTCTTAAATTAACCTCAGATTTTAAGGCAACTGTCTTTCCTTGTCAGCATGTGGAATGGCTAATGGTGATCAAAGAGAAACTTGTGAAACAAATTATCCTTGCTTATTAAAGCTTCTCAATGTTTCTTCAAAAAATTCTAAATTACATCTATCTGTATTTTCTAAAGTTTTTAAAGTGAGCTCCTTTCTTACAAAGATTATTGTTTCTTATGAAGATACATGAAATTTAAGTTGAAATAATAATCAAGAAAGTGATATATAAAGATGGGAATATATAAGAAACCATTATTTTCAATTTCCTTTAATTAAAGATTTCAGTTTTAAATTAAAACCAGGGTTATTAAAAATAAAATGGAACAAATCAACTTATAAAAATTACTGTAACAGAGCTTTAATAGTTGGACACCATAATTACCTGTTATTTTGTAACTGATGTGAAAATTATACTGTGAATAATTCAAAAGCTCTTCCCTTGAAGGATCTGTGGAGAAACCCTCAACGAATTTTTCACTTCTCTCTAAAATTGCCTGTGTGCTTTTTAGCGTTCACTAGTTCAATAGTTAGCATACCCTGCCCCCTGGTGGTAAAAGGAAAAAGTTCAAACTAGTACAAATTAAATGAATTTGATGTGACTTTACCCAAAGAACATGAATAAAGAGGGACTTACTTTATAATCTGAATTTTTTTCCAGCAAATATCTCCCCTACCACATACTAAATCTATTTTATGATTTTAATATACTGTAATTTTGGAAGTTACCTCAGAACAATTCTACTATCACATTTGAATTTTTTTTTTTTTTTTTTTTTGTGAGGAGATCAGCCCTGTGCTAACATCCGCCAATCCTCCTCTTTTTTTGCTGAGGAAGACGGCCCTGGGCTAACATCTGTGCCCATCTTCCTCCACTTTATATGGGACGCCGCCACAGCATGGCTTGCCAAGCAGTGCGTCGGTGCGCGCCCAGGATCCAAACCAGCGAACCCCGGGCCGCCGCAGCGGAGCGTGCGCACTTAACCGCTTGCGCCACCGGGCCGGCCCCCTCACATTTGAATTTTTAATAAGCTAATACCTACTTTTGGAATGGAAAACTTTGGTTTTATGATACAGGCATAGAGAAGAAAATGAGTGACATTAAGGAAAGTTTGTAAAAAAAGTACTGCTTTTGTCCTATGTTAGTTTTTAGACAAGTTGGAAACATAATCTCCGCTGAAGTGAGTCATTTTTACCAGGCACTAGTTTGATTCTTGTCAAGGTTTCACAATTACTTCTCAGTCAAAGCATTCAAGAGGGTCAATTCTTAGGGAACTAAAGATACTGGAACTAAAGATACTTGGGTTAGTCATAATATATGACCCTGACCTCAAATTTTATAGCAATAAAATCATAATGGCTCACTAAATTAGAAGAAATATCAAAGAAGTTGCACTAAAAAAAATCTGCTAATGATTTTCGATAAAAAATTTGAGACTAACTTGGTCTTCCACAAAACCTCACATGTCTGGTCTTAAGAAATTGATCTTTTCTTGATATCTATTTACGTGTCCCAGGTCTGCACCAAAGAGGTTAGAAATGTCCTAGAATATTAGCCATTTGGTAATACTTAGCATATTCTTAACTGAATGTTAGTCTGAAGATCTTAAGTCTATGTCTTCAGCCATTGTTTCTAGTACTTAGCCTTCAGCCAAGTGGAATCTGTCAACTCGATAATGGAAGGAACCCTATATTAAATAGATTAAGCTGAGACTCAAAATGGATATGGAGCTCAAATGATACAAAGCTCTTGCCCAATTACAGGCTGCATGTTTGAGGCTCAGTCAAAGCCATTCACAGAGAGCTTATAGCTTATAATGCCTGCGGCACAATCTGGTTGGTCTATCATTTGAAATCAAAGCAAAAGCAAGATTTTGCCTGCATTACATTTTTGAAACAGCCTTCCAACTTAAGAAAAAAATCTCTTTTGACTTTGCAGCTGTAGTTTCGCAGTAGCCAAAATTTCAAAAGTAATATCATGAGACTCAAGGCACAGTTTTTGATATCAATTTTTGAAATAATAAGAAATTTTAATGTGAGAAAGTATAGATGAATGAAGAAGTGAACATTTTGCAAAGAAACAACTACGACAATTTTCCTCATTGCTCACCTCTGACAAAAAAGTTTAAGTGCAATAAAATCTAAGAAAAAAGGAAGAGAAGGAAAACCTGGTTTCTATTGACTATTATAAAATGATCTTTGAGAATGTATTTTTTCTTATGGCAGCTTTTCCTTGTGGCATGCTGCCAGTGTTTGGATAAGATCTCTATCCTCCGGGTGGCTGTGTGTGATTTCTCAGGTCTGTGTCTCCTCTATGCTTTCACAAATGAAAGTGATTTGGTAGTTACTCTCTGAGGTTTAAGATAGCACAGTTTGAACCAAATATTATTTCTGTACCTTAGAAACCAGTGGAATTTTTTCCTTTGATATCATATTGCTGTGTAGCACATAGATCTAAAAATAACTTGAGATGCCAAGCAACGCATGCAGGTAAAAGTCGGAAAGAAAAATTCCATAAAGGAAAAAAAGAAAGTGTGGGAAAATGTTACATCTAAAACAAATGAACATATTCAATTATTTTCCTTCAAAAGACCCTAGAAAATTTTCCTATTGCAGCTATACATCCCAGGTATTAAAAATCTAGTGAATTTTTCTCCACATGTACATACTTTTAATTTCTACCTGTTAACACAGTCCCTCTGACTACATCATAGAGGACTATTTATTTCTACCTCCAGCTTCTAATATTTGCCTGACTTCCACATTTTAGCTCCAATGACTCTAGGAAATAAATCAGGAACTTATCTGCATCTCCATCTACTATTTTGAAAAACTCTAAGACAGTTCAAAATTTAAGAAGAAACAAAGAAAGAAAGCGATTACCAAAACTTTAAAATGTCAGAATCTTGCTGGAAACAATACCAGCACAAGGGCAGAAGAGAAAAGAGACCTGCCTCGGCAGACCCTGAGATGAAAGGGTAAACCTGACAGCAGCAAGCCCTGGTCGGGCGCCTATCTCCGCGGCCGGCGGCCACAGCTGGCTAGGTGTGATTGTGTTATGCTTGGCAGATCTGCATGTTTGTACAGGGCCTTTGGTAGTGCAGTGGGAAGCAATGGATAAGAGGAGAAAAATGGTTTTTATCCAATGAGAGAACTTTGCCCCTTGGCAAGGCACCAGACAGCTGTTAAAAGTTTTCTCCCCCTGCTGTTTGAGGCTACTTTCTACAGGTTGCAGTTTCCTTTTAAAACAAATCAGAGGAATGACTAATGTGAGCGAAGACAGGGCACAAGGAAAGACTGAATCAGGCTTTCATTTTAGCAAGCTGGAAAAAATAAACTAAATATGTAAAGGAAGCCTGTTTGTTATTTATAAAGTAAAAAATGCAAATTTAATAGGTGCCATCCTATCCCCCTTCTTATTCATCTAAGAGTCAGTTTATAACAGATATGGACACAGCAGGACCCTATATTCAATATCAGAGAGAGCAAGGCCACAGGCACATATATAGAAGTCAGTGTCTCTCTCTCTTTTTTAAGATTCCCTTTCTCTTAGAGGAATTTCTATATCAGAAAAAGGAAAACACTATTGAACATAGTAAGTAGCCTGGGATTTGGAGAATCTCATTTTATTTATTTATTTATTTTTTTCCCCAAAGCCCCAGTAGATAGTTGTACGTCATAGTTGCACATCCTTCTAGTTGCTGTATGTGGGACGCGGCCTCAGCGTGGCCGGAGAAGCGGTGCGTCGGTGCGCGCCCAGGATCCGAACCCGGGCCGCCAGCAGCGGAGCGCGTGCACTTAACCGGTAAGCCATGGGGCCAGCCCGAGAACCTTATTTTAAAAGTGAATGTTAGCCCTATGGAAAAGAAAGCTGAAAGCCAGTTGAAAAGATTAATTTATGTTAGGAATCAATTGCCTCTCACTCTTTCAGAGAAACACAGCCTATATACAGTTAAAGGAAAATGATCGTGATATTTTGTCACACGCCTTCTTCAGTGTAATAAGATTTAGGAACTTGGAGTCAGGACACCCAGATTCTAGTCCTGCCTCTGCTTCTCCCTTCTAGAATCAAAAACCTAAAAGAAATAGAATTAAATGTATCCTCAGTAATTTAAAGATGGTAACAAAGTAACAGTTTATTATCCAATAAGTGGAAGGCCACGCAGTGACCAATGTTGGGAAGAAAATAAAACTGTGAATTTAACATGATAGAGAGGCATCTATGAACTAGTGACGCATAAAAGCAGAGAGTTTTCTACAGATTTTAAATTAATTAGGAAGCTTTACTTAAAACACAATAAAACAAAACAACAACAACAAAATGTTAGCCATTCCTCAGGTGCATAAATGGGATGATAGTGTGAGGCACTGTGAGGGAATTCTTCCACGATTTTTCAGTCCCACTTGGCAAGATTATCACAGTCTAACACTATACAAATCAAAAGGAAGTTTAGAATACTACTTCTGAATTTCATATTTTTCTTTTTGCATACTTATTTTTGAAGTCAACCTTAAAACATCTGTTTTCTACAATATAATCAAGAAAATTCTTAATGGGGCCAGCCTAGGTTACAACCCAGATCTAATTTAGGAGATTAATGAAGACATACAATTCTAAGAATCATCTGCTCTATGAAAAACATGTTGCAGGAGTATGTCATTGCTCAAGCCAAATATTTTAGGTAGATCAGGAAGAGAAAACAGGGTGCCCAAAGAGTGTTGGAAGTTGTGGATTCCAAGGGGAAAGTTGGAATTTCTCAGTAATCATTCTAGTTCTAGGTGAAGTACCATTACATATATCCAGTCTACTATATAGATGGAGTTACTGACATTACATAGTATTATCTATGATACAATCTCTCCAGGATTTGCTTTTTTGAAGCAAAATCCTAAGTCAATCTCAGTGAAGGCAGTGATGCTTTGATATATTAGAGTAAAAAGGGCCTTTTTAGGCCAGGTGGATATGCCAGGACCCAGGGCTCATCCATGGTAGCATAGCTGGTAAGATGAAGTTTCCAGTGGACCTGGAATAAAAAGAACTTTGTGATTTTTCAGTGTCTTTTATAGAGTTAGAAAGTGTTATAATTTGGTGGGAAATAAATAAAGACTGTTAGACGTATCCACAGCCCCATCCAGAGTTTGGGAGATTTTCTCTCATAACAGAGAAGATGGACAATAAGGGCCCTCTTGCAAAGGCGGGAAATGGTATACCTTTCCCTTTGATTTATTCTAGAGGAAAACTATGTGAGGAGCTATCCGTGGTGGGACTTCTGGTTTAGATGAAGATTTGAAATGTTACAGAAAGGGAGAGATTTCACTATTACACACTTGGTGGTAGCTGAAAAATCACTTCACATTGTTTTTGTACTGGATCAGTTACATTAATTAGCTAATCGATTAATAAGGATATGATGACTTCAGAAAAAAGATTTAAAATTTTTCTAAAGATCTGAACTCCTAAAATAGAATTGGAGAGGGGAGATGTTTATTCAGGGATTATTTGAGATTTAACAATTCTTAGCCAACTTTTTACAGGACATTTTAATATTTTTCTTCTTTTTTTCTCACTAAAAAGACAAGGGCATATTATCCATGCTCAGAAATAAACCATGGAGGGGCAATAAACAGGAAGGAGGTTAGCTTAGAGGTTTTGACATTTCACGTGACTTAAGAGCAAACAAAATAAAACCACCACCACCACCGACATAAAGAATTAGAAAGTTAAGAGCTGAAAATGAGCATTTATTCAATGTGTCCAGTGTCAGTGTAAGAGGTAGAGCTGGGGCAAGAAGTCAAGTCTTTAGTATTCAGTCAAGGATGCTTTTTACCATGTCATGGTGTTCCTTGAAACATGGCTTTGTTTCAAATGTTTGCACCAAGAAATTCACAGGAATCCTGACAATCACCATTCGCATCACCTCTTTTTAGTATCTATATACAAAGAAAGAACATGTTTTGCTGGTGTTTAAGCTATTAATGGGAGTTACAACGTGTTTATCATTCACCAGTGTACTCATAGTAAAATCAAGTTATGAGATTAAAAGAGAGTACCTATAACTACCTCTTTTTGCTCCCTAACAAAAAAACTGGAGCCTTAGTTGGGAAATTCATGTGTAAGTTTTGGTCTTTAAAGCTATTTAATAGTAAAAGCAGTAACTATTTGGAGGAAAAATGAATTTAAAAATGAATTGTTATATTTATAAAATTAGAGGTTTAGAAATTATCAAAAACTGCAGCAAAATGATTCAAGAGTAGTGAAACATTTCTTAAATATGTGAAGTTCAAAAACAAGTACTTTCCACATTTTGGTTATTGTGAATAGTGCCACAATGTACATGGGAGTGCTAATCTCTCTTCAAGATCCTGATTTCAATTCTTTTGAATAAATACCCAGAAGTGGGATTGGTGGACCTTATGGTAGTTCTATTTTTCATTTTTTGAAGAATCTTCACACTGTATGTGGCATCATCGACTGATGAATGGATAAAAAAATATGGTATACACATATAGTGGAATATTATTCAGTCTCAAAAAGGAAGGAAATCCTGCAATATGTGACAACACAGAGGATCCTGGAGGACATTATGCTAAGTGAAATAAGTCAGTCACAGAAGGACAAAAACTGCATAATTCCACTTACATATATAAAGTAGTAAAACTCATAGAAAAAAAGAATAGAACTGTGGTTGCCAGGGGCTAGGGGAAGTGGAAAATGGGAAGTCACTCATCAATGAGTATCAAATTTCAGTTACACAAGATGAATAACTTCTAGAGATCTGCTGTACAACATTATAGTCTATAGATAACAATACTGCATTGTACACTTAAAAATCTGTTAAGAGGGCAGATCTCATTTCAAGTGTTCTTGCCACAATAGATTTTTTTTAAAAGTACTTTCATCTCACCTTTTTGATAACAGAATGATTTAAAAACTGAAACTCACTTTCAAGTAAACATTTATCAATAGTTTACATCTATGCATAAATCATAAAAATTCTTTATAAAAAAAGAATAAAACTACAGAGTAAATATTTTATAATAAATCACATATCAGAAAGGAAATCTTCTGCCTTTAAAAATCTTCCCCAGATTCTGGGTTTTCCAGCAGCCTGTTACTTTCGGCCTGACCTCAGTTTGGTTTCCGTATCTGACCTGCACTACTCACTGTATGGTGGATTCCTCCATATTTCATTTCACTTGGAACTTCTTATTACCAAGACCTGCAGTTCAATAATGATTAAAACAGTCCATCTGAACAAAACACAGTTTGTTCAGACATTCTATTTGGACACCAGAGGGCAGAAGAATCCTTGGAAGTGAAGGAATTCTGTAAATGTATCCTCGTGCATCCTGGAGTTTCCAGGCTTATTGATATTGTAAAGTAGTGATATCACTGTAAGGCTAGGAGTTTATGTTTGACTTTTTGTCACAAGAAGTACAGAATTCTGTCAAAACTAAAAAATTAAGGTAGCTATGGCACACTGAAAGTTGTAGTGTTTAATTACCTGAGTGACAACGTCAACAGAAGGCACTGCGGGAGAACAAAGAATTCAACCTTAATAGCAATAGGGATGAGAAAATGTAAATGCAAAGGTGCTTTTCAAAATAATCTATTAAAATTTTTATCTTAAGTATAAAGTGGCTTTCAGTATAGATTCTGACATTCCATAAGAAAGCAAATTATTCAGCAATGCTTTTATTAAAGTAAGATTTACAATGAAAGAAACGACAAATACAATAAGGTTTCAAAACTTCATTAATATTTGTGCAGAGAACAGATCAATCCCCGGGGAAACAAAATTCTGTCTGGTCATTCGTTTTTATCTCTTTGAGGGTAGAAAGGCATGGAGGTTAACGGCATTTGATTCGGAGGCATGTCAATCTAAGTTTAATCCCAATTTCACCACTTCACAAGTTATGAGACCATGAGCATGTGCTTATCCTCACTGGGCTTTTTCTTATCTATAAAGTTGTGATAATAACATCTACATTACTATGTTGCTGCAAGGAGGTACTGAGATAACATATAAATGCTTATCACTGTGTCTGGATCATAAGGCATGTTCAATAATGGTTTTGACTAAAATTTCTGAACTGGGAGTTTGTAGAAAATAAGAAGACTCATAACTTCACTTAAAAATTACTGCAATCAGGCTGCTTAAAAAAATTAGATGAGAGAGAATGTCAGGAGATTAAGTAAAAATAAATGCAGCTAATCTTCAGTAGGGCATTCAGTAGTACGTCAATTAGGTGAATTTAGAATATGTGAATATCAGAGAATTTTAAAGAGTAAAGGAGAGAAGACGGCTCAGAAAACTCCTACATCCCTCGTCACTCTGCTGTGTTTGGTGATATGATATTGGGAAAGTTATTTAATTATTCTGGGCATCAGTTTCCTCCCCTGTAAAATGAAGGTGAATTATGTGGTCTCTATCACCCATTCTGATTTACAGATTCTCAAATTTTACAAGTGTAGTTATTTGATACACCGTGAAATACAATTTCAAAGATTTTATGAATACTGAGTTATTTAAAACAGTAAAGTCAGTTTATAAAAAGCATATTTGTGTAACAGATTATCATAGCAGATATATGATGTTCCTAACTTCAATACCAGCCCTCCAAATATATAAAATATAATGTGGAAAATCCGATTAATACTATTATATGCAAATAAAAAGTAAGATATCATTTAAAAAATAACTAAAAGTAACGAAGCAACAAAGTTACACATTTATGTATGATCTTAGACATTTTCAAATTTGGTCAGAGAGAGTCCAAAGAGACTATAAAAGTAACTAGTTACTTGGAAATAATTGATATCTTTTGGCTACTGCAGCTTTCTCACTCGATACTCCTGCAAACCTTTCAGGAGGAGTTGTCCATCACTATTTTTACACAGAACCAACTGGGAGAGGTTGGTCAATAAAAAATAATTTAAAAATACCTTAATATTATTGTTTTACATAAAAAATTCTTTACACTGGCTTATATTGTTGCTCCTCATTTTTTTTTTAATTTTATTTATTTATTTTTCCCCCAAAGCCCCAGTAGATAGTTGTATGTCATAGCTACACCTCCTTCTAGTTGCTGTATGTGGGACGCGGCCTCAGCATGGCCGGAGAAGCGGTGCGTCAGTGGCGCCTGGGATCCGAACCCGGGCCGCCAGCAGCGGAGCGCGCGCACTTAACCGCTAAGCCACGGGGCTGGCCCTGTTGCTCCCCATTTAAAATCAGCATAGACATATCTCAGTTTAGTTCAGAACAAGAAGAAAGAACCACCCTTTTAACATAAACTATAAAGCAAAGTAAATAACCTCTGACAGTAACTAGTATAATTTGTTTCCTCTAAGTTCCATAAAAAGGACATAATCTACCTATTCAAGGAGAGAGTTCAGATGGGAGTCTCTCTGAGGCAAACTGTCTTTCTGTCTCTGTTACCAACAGTGGCCCGAGAATGGGCTACGGAAAAAAGATTAGGCATAATTCTCAAAGCTCAGCTTCAAATGCAAATATGTTAACACATTTTTAAAAAGCATAGGAATTCTATGAGAAATATTGATATTTAGAAAGGATAAAGGAATAACTCTGTTAAATGGCACTTCCTTATGATAATATTCTTCCTTTTCTAAATTGTTACATAGAAAAAAATGTTAAGTATTTCTTTGGTGGCCTGGATACAGCCTATTCTCTAGATAATTCTGAATTCTTCAAGAAAATATATACGTGTAAACACTTTATATTTTGAGTACTCAGCAGCAAAGACTGGAATGTTTACCATAATGTGGTGCTTCTTTTCTCGTTGATGACAGACCCTCATCACTGACATGTATGCTTTACTATTTTGGGGGTAGGGGTCACCTATTCACATTTCAGAGAAGTGGCTGTGTACTCATGAGAATCACGCAGCAGTGATTGTCTTTAAGCCTCATATGGCATTCACAGCTCTTTCAGGCAAGAGCAGGAAGCAGTGATAACACCCACCTCTGCAGCACCTCTAACCTACACCATAACTGGAAAGTAATATAATCTGGAAGCATCAGCATGTGATCATTTTGATAAATAACTTCAATTTCTTAGTATTAGAAGAATCAACTGCTATATCTATATGTATTCAAATAATTTTCTGTAATTAACGTGGATGGTTTCAGTCCCAAATTCTTTCTCCTGTAACGTCCGGATAATTGAAGATGTTTTTTAAAAATGGCCTGAATGGTCACAGTCTTTATTTTTTAAAATAAACTCATGCAGAAACAGCTCAGAATGTGATAGTCTGTGATACTTAACTCCAGAATCCCCAGTATACGCATATATATGGGATGTACATTCAGTGAAAGATCTCCCGGAGAAAGGGAAAATAAATATAATTCAATATTAAAAGTTTTTAATATAGTATCATAGTACAGGACTAAGAGCTTGGACTCTGCCACCAGAGTGTTTGCTTTTAAAACTCAGCTGCACCACTCACCAGCCTTGTGACCTGGGGCAAATTACTGCACCTATCTGTGTCTGAGACTGCTCATCTGCAAAATGGCATTAATAAGAGCACTTCCTTCTGAGAATCATTATGAAGACTGAGTTAAGATTTGCAAAGCCTTTAGAAGGATACCTGCACACCCACCCTAAGAGTCCCTACACCCTATGTTACTGTTAAAAAATAAAATAAAATAAGCAAGTACAGCTTTGACATTCAAACAAAATAAAAATGTGAATCCTGAAAATCATAATATTATTTGCAAAAAAAAAGGTTATTTCCACAAAAGTTGGGATTACCTTATAATCAGTCCAGGAAACATCCCTGAAACATATTTATATTGAGGAATTATGAAAGGGGAAATAGACACAGTTGTAAAATGTGTTTCCCAAATTTAATTAGGTCATACAACAGGAGGATGAAAAGAGAATTCAGACAGCCTGGCTACCAGCTGTTTCCCCGTTAAGAAGGAACAAATGAAAAGACAAAATTCAGTAGAAATACACTGGTTAACTCAACAATTTTTTTCAGAGATTTTGATGATTATTTTAGACCTCTTTGTAGAAATATTCATAGTGAATCCTACATGAAAAAAATTAAAGAAGTTTTTCCTTTTATATTAGGTCAATTAACCAATCTTAAAATATTTAAGTAACTTAAACTGTTTTAATCACATCAACAAAACAAAACAAAAGCCTCCATTTATATTGCACATATGGATTGTAAACTGCACTTTGTTTTTTTAAACATATGCATAAACTCTAAAACACATTTCTCACTTGTTTCATCTGTGCTTTAAACATAATTTATACTATTTGGATAGAATTTCGGACACAGGGTTTTCTAGGTCTTTTCCCCACCTAAAATATGCATATTATTCCAAGGTGCAACATAATAAGAAAAGATAAATGCATAACAAGAAAGGAGATAATTTAAATGAACCATTATAACTGACGTAGTCTTTTTAAAAGTAGAATTGGAGGGCGGGCCCCGTGGCTTAGCGGTTAAGTGCACGGGCTCTGCTGCTGGCGGCCCGGGTTCGGATCCCGGGCGCGCACCGACGCAGGGCTTCTCCGGCCATGCTGAGGCCGCGTCCCACATACAGCAACTAGAACTATGACATACAACTATCTACCGGGGCTTTGGGGGAAAAAATAAATAAAATAAAAATTTAAAAAGAAAAAAAGAGACAATGTCTTATAAAAAAAAAAAAGTAGAATTGGAAACTAGAAGACTCCAGCTATAAGCAGAGCTGTATGTGGAGAATAAACACTTATTTGGCATTTCCATCTAACTTGGAATATTTGTCATTCCATATAATAAATCATTTTGATGATTCTATAGACTTTTTGAGGATAAGCACCACATTCTCAGCATAGTGTGCTCCTTACGATTGTTTCCTCTAGTACTTAAAATTCTTACTCAAAAGAAAAATGTTAAGTTCCAGTGAAGGATGGAAACGCTAATACATCACTGTAAATAAATAATAGTTATTTTAAAAACCACAGTACATGTTGCTGTGGTGAATAGCATAGTTTATTATAATAGAATTAGGAAGAGAAGATGAGCTTAAGAAAATAATTTCATTATTAAGTGGGATACATACTGTGCCAGGTCGAGGATAAGGAATTCTTCCATCATACTGCACCCAACGATGATCTGCACTTTCCTTATGAGCATATGGACCATTAAAAACTGCTCTGATGTCAGCCATGCTATACACACAAACAGCGGAGCCTTTGAAGATGGAGCTGAAAGACAGCAACATGATTCAATCATTCACTGGTTTATTCAATGGACATTATTGAGCACATACTATAACCAGGTGCTGTGGACAAATTTATTCAGCATATTCCATTTGATAGGTGCTGCAGACAAGATGTGTGTATATCCTAAAGGAGGTTAATGCGAAGTAATCTTGAATAAAGTGTGACAACAGTTACATTACAGGTAATTATAGTAATAAGCTAAGCAAGCATACAGATCAGAACCCAATACACGGCTGTCTGGTAAATTTTCAGGGAGTAAATGGCGTCTAAATTGACACTTGATGGATAAACAGGAATTACCTAGAAAAACTGGAGAATAGAAAGGAATATGCAGGAAAGAGTATTATATTTATCCACATGCTCTTGAATTTTATTTTAAGTTATAGTACAACGCCTTCCAAAGAACTTACAAAATAAGTTACATTACCTATTTTTTTAAAAAATGAATAATTTAGATTTGTAAATAAATCTCTCACTTATCTGTTATCTTAATGTGAGTGGATGTCCATAAATACTGGCTATTAATAATTTCCTCATATAATTTTTATTAATTTAAAAAATGTTGAAACAATCTTTTTGCTCCTTCTTGAATTTCTGAGTTTATATATGTAACTTATTTGATGCTTAAAATTAATCATAATTACACAGGATTGGAGTGCACAAAATTAAGAGGCAGAAAAGCTCCATGGGAATTCTACAAACTTTTGTAAACTAATAATGAAAACTGTTAAACTGTCAACAGATGTTTCTTTTTTTTTATTTCTGGAAATTAAAAGACATTTTCTCTGAGTCTAAAACTTTCAATGATTCCTGTTCTTAAAGATGAGGTCATCCTTTATGATCTAAAAGATATATCCTCTCAGCAGTAGATAAATGACCTAAGGATTCTCTAGCATGAGTAATTCAATCATTAATATTCTTGGAATGACATTAATGGGAAACATTGAGAGCTGACAGTAAACAGGCATCTGAGAGAAAACTGGCTGCTAAGAAGGAAGGTGATGTTCCCATAAAAATCACATGATCTGCCTATGATACTTAAAAGGAATGATGCAGCATGCTTAATGGCATTGCTATTATTGCAGATTAATTACATCTTCTCATTGGACAAAGGATGTGACATGCATCCGGACATTACCTCAGTCTTCAGGACAGTATGAAAACTAAAATGATAAAATATCCCAAGAACAAACTTCTGGGTGGGCAAAAACTTGGTAGGAGAAAAAAATAACTATCTTGGGGCTACACTTCCCTAGCGCATACCTATGCCTTGTGTGTGGAACACACAGTGGCTTCAAAGAAAGTTCTGTGAATGGAAAGATACCAAGAGAACCGGGGCTGAGATACTTGAGTAACTACAGGTACTTACTCTTCCTACACCTGTTTAGATCAGATATAAATTAGCAGAAAAATGGAGTCCCAAATAGCAGCTTCTCAGAGTATCTTCTTTATTCTCATATTTAAGTATTTGCATTCCATATCTTATAATCAAATAGTATTTTATTTTCTGATATATTCTGAATCAATAGTAGATTTGCATTTATACATAAGGTATTGTGAACTAAATGAGGGTAATGCCAGAGGAAAAAAGATTATAATTTGTCTACAAAATATTTTAATAATTTATTCAAAAGGAGGCAGTAAGACCATTTGTCTAATACCAATATCAATACTGCCAATTCCTCTGATACTAATATGAACATACATTAATAAAGATTGATAGCAGAGCTGTGAAGAAAGTGTAAAGTATTTCAAAGAATGTATTGTAGGCAGTAATATGTAACAGGAATAAAGGCACACTTTGAACATAGTCAAATGTAAGTTACTGAATTAAATAAAATTAAGACAGTAGGGCCCATGTATTCTTTGAGACACCTTCCTAGATGCCAAGACAACATTGAAGGAAGTCACAGAGTCTCAGCAACAAGTATAGGACAGCATTTTTCAGTAAGAAGACAAGAATATAGGGGTAGAAATGAGGAAAACACCTTTAGGTCTAGTCCCATTTTTACTCCTAATAGGCTCCTCTTCTTTGACCAAAGTCTTCTTTGGGCAAATTCCCTTTGCCTAAATCAGCAGAACAGTGAAATCATGATAATAAGAGCCACACTCCCATCTTTGTAGGGTAACAGGGAAGCACAAAGAAGATAGCATATGATGACGTTTTAAAAGTCAAGAGGGGCCCATCTCACTGCCACAGTCTAGCCCGTGACTAAGACGTGTATTTCTTTAGCACTACCTCTATGTCAGGCAGCTTGACCTATTTACTATCATTAGTATATGCATATGCCTGTGTACCCAGTAATTTTAGCCTGCGAATTTAGCTCACAGATATACTTGCTCATACAGGGAACGTACAAGATTACTCACTGAAGCATTATGTATACCAAGAAAGGACTGGAAACAATGGAAATGTCTATGTACAGGGGACTGGTTAAACAAATTGTGGTAATCTATACAGGGGATACTCTGCCGTTGTAAAAGAATGAAGAGACATTTTCTCTATTGATATTAAACGATTTCTAGGAAATACCAAGTGAAAAATTAAAATGAAAAATATGTATTTTTTCACACAAAAGGAAGGGACAAAAAGAACATACAACTGTATTGTCTTACATACATATAACAATTCTCTAGGATTACAAGCATTTTTTTGTAACTTACCTGGTTGTGGTAAAGACTCCATATACTACAGGATTTCTTTCATCTCTTGTGGGGAGTAAGTAAATATCTTCTATTAATGGGAAAAAAATAATGATTCACTATAGTTTATTTTTCAGTATTACAGGTTTGCTTTTTCTTTAATAAAGCAATATTTCTGAGACTCTAAACAGTATATAAAATTAAGATAACAGTGAAAGTCATTATATTATGACATAAGAAATTAAGGGTAAAAGACTGGTTCTCACTAGCTATGTGACATCGAGTTGGACATTTAACCTCTTAGGTGTTTACTTCAATCACCTATAAACAGGATGGTTTGACTGATAACCTCCATGACTGTTTCCAATTAGGAGTACATAATTGCACATAAAATAGAAACTAAAAACATAGGTTATTTTTACCCTCCAGTGTAAAAAAGCGTTGTCCTGTAATTGTGTCAATTTATTAGTAATTCAATTACCCACTTGACAACAACATGAAAATAGCTACACAAGTTAATTACCTGTACAGTATTACTTGTGTCATTGCTTGTGAGGTATTGATACTAATGTATAATGATACTAAAGTATGTGTAAATAATATTCTTTAAAATATTAAGATGTGAGCATGCTTATATACAACATGAGAGATCACCCATGAATACCGAATATATACTTTAATACTGCGAAATACAATACTGAAAAAATCATCAACAATATAACCATTTTTACACTGCCAACAAAAACAAGTTCAAGAAGATAAAAGCTAATGATGCCAACTTTATATGCCGTCAAAAAAAAATCCTTCTAGAATTAGCTTTGAGGGGAGTAAAGAGGGAAAATGAAGGAGAAAAAAATCTATCTAATGCTTCTCTGAGTATTCTTTTTATTAACAAGTCAGAGTGACAAGAGTTCACCAATCTCCCACGCTCTCCAGCAGAGGGCATCTGCAGCATAAAGAACCCAAGTTCTTGCTACCTACAGACTGGCTCCTTCTAAAGGTAAAGGGAGAATGGATGGACATTGTGGTCCCAGAGCTAGCATCTTTCTCTCTTGCTGCAGTTTTGTTTCCCTCATAACTTTGAGGACTCTTACAAAGAGAGGAATTGCTTCATTACAATGTGCATCCAGACCTAGAGGACCTCCACGTTCTTTGTGTGTGCAAATTTAGTAAGAACCACTCCTGCAAGCTGTACTGGGCCATATAATCAGGCATTTGGGGCTAAAATAAAATAAATGCTGAATTACTTCATTAGGCAGTAAGACTTTTTTAAGCAAAAAGAAACACGACTTACGAAGCTCATCAAAATGAGTATCTGCCCCATCACTTCCAGGAATTGAGCAAATCAATCGAGCCTTAAGAAAAGTTGTCCATTTGTTTATAAGGCTACGTTGTCCTCCTACGTCATTCTGAAAAAAAGGAAAAAAATAAAGATACAGATTGACCAACGTGATTCTATCACCAACTAAAACTGGTGGTTATTACAGGCAGTGTCTTATCAATGTTATTGTTTACAAAGACAGAAAACTACATATTTAAGTCCTTGAACTTTCGAATGAGGGAAAAGGCAGTTTTGTCCCTCAACATTAATTACTTTTCTCATGGTTAAATGAATGCAGTGTAACCAACATAGCTCCACTGAATGAGCAGATGCATGCAAAGCAACAGTAAATAAGGCAGGCTTAGAATCAACTCCCATCTCCGCCAATTTTCACTCCAGGATCTACAAAAAGGTTGTTTAATCCTCCAAGTCTCTGTTTTCTCATCAATAAAATATAATTAATGCCTTGAAATATGATTATTTTGATGATTAAATGGAAAAATGTATATAAGCATGCTCACATTTTTACAGTGCTTAGCAAAGGCCAGGGAACTTGAGTTTAATAAATGCTAGCACTGGCTTGTATATTATGCATATGATTTAGATCAATATTTGCATTCTTTAGAAATATGCCTTGGTACAGACTTAAAAACAGTCTTTTCCAGGGGCTGGCCCCATGGCGTGGTGTTGGGCTCAGTACACTCCACTTCGGCAGCCCAGGTTTGCAGGTTCAGATCCTGGGCATGGACCTACACCATGGTTGCATGGCGACCCACATACAAAAATAGAGGAAGATTGGCACAGATGTTAGCTCAGGGCTAATCTTCCTCAAGCAAAAAGAGAAAGATTGGCAACAGATGTTAGCTCAGGGTGAATCTTCCTCAACAACAACAACAACAAAAAAAGTCTTTTCCAAATTTAGTGCCCTACTAATTAAACACCAAGGCAACATAAACATAGAAAATAACATACATATAAGAGCAATCTTGTTTTAAATACTAATCAACGTTTTTCCATACATTATTTTCCTCTGAAATCTTTCACTGAAAATGTTCTTTAGATATTTAGCAAAACATAAGCATTAAAATCAATTAAATGGAATAAACAGGGTTATGTTATTCAATAATTCAACATAAAAAGATATATTTCTTATTTTTAATTTAATATGTTGCTGTGAACACTAAATTAATATGAGTTTTTCTTTGACTCGACTAGATCTGCTATGCCTATAATAAATAAAGTGAGATTGTTTCATGGTATAAATATATTAAGTACTTAATTTCCACTTTCAAAAATTATTTTTGGAGCTGCTAGTTCCATTAATATATTTACATTTAAATATAAATTCTATAAAATGTTTTATTCATCATGCAGTCTACGTTCTATAAATAAAAAGTTCACTGTCAAATTTTAAGTCTGAATATCTAGAAACTGTCTTCCCTGTGTTCTTTTTATCTCTGAAAATGAAATTAAATTAGAGAAGAGTATCAAAATGACTACTCCAAACAAGAGAATTCAAAGTCATTTAAATAGTTGTTATTCCCGAAGAAAGGGTGAGGAGAAGAGAGAAGAGAGAGAGACCCCTTTTAGTATTAACATGGGTAACACAGAGATACAAATTCTCAGATGGGTCTTAGATTCACGGGAGAGCTGAGAGAGTAAGTAAGGTCCTTGAGACCAAGACCAGAGACCATAGCTATCTTTACAGTCTTAGCACCTAACACCAAGGGATACTGTGAAGCCCAGAATGAATCGTGTTTTACATCCCTCTCTGCTAAACAACAAAATAATTTTCACTAATAGCTCTGTATAAATAAATAATAATTATTCTTGTCTTTAGTTGTTCTTTAGGTTTACAACAAATAACTTAGAAGAATAATTTTGAAATTTAAAGACATTCAAATTCAATAAAATATTTCACATATGAACCAAAATTGGCACTTGAACAAAATATCACACTTCACGGCCGCACTATGTCTCATTGTTTTTTAATTGAGATAGCATTCGTTTATAACTGTATACAGATTTCAGATGTACATCATTATAATTCGAGTTCTGTATACATTACCTCCTGTTCACCATCAATACTGTAGTTTCCATCTGTCACCACAAAAATGACCCCGTTTACTCATTTTGCCCTGCCCCCATCCCCCTGCCCCTCTGGTAAACACCAATCTGTTCTCTATGTCTATGTGTGTGTTTGTTTATCTTCCACAAATGAGTGAAATCATACGGTATTTGTCTTTCTCCATCTAACTTATTTCACTTAGCATAATACCCTCAAGGTCCATCCATGTTGTTGCAAATGGTAAGATTTCATCTTTTTTATGGCTGAGTAGTATTCCATTGTGTATCTATATACTACATCTTCTTTATCCATTCATCTGTCACTGGGCACTTAGGCTGTTTCCACATATTGGCAATGTAAATAATGCTGCAATGAATATAGGGGTACATATATCTTTTTAAATTAGTGTTTTCATATTCTTTGCATAAATACCCAGAAGTGGAATAGCTGGATCATATAGTAGTTCTATTCTTAATTTTTTGAGGAATCTCCATACTGTTTTCTATACTGGCTGCAGCAATTCACATTCCCACCAACAGTATAGGAGGGTTCCCTCTTCTCCACATCTTTTTACAGTTTTAAATTTTAAATGATTCCAAGTCATTGTGAACCTACTCTTGGGATATGTGTGTAGCTGAGTTTCATGTGTGTTGGGGGCTTACTATACATATATGCATACACATACATACACATAATAGAGACAGTGGTAACCATATCAACTGTTTAGAACTTGGACAAACAAAAGACCTTTCTAGTAGTAGTATTTTGTCATTGCTACTGTTTAGAATTGCTGACACACAGTGATAATAAAAAGCAAAATAACATCTATTTTCTAATAGTTTTTAATTCTCACCAGAAAACGCACTCCCTTATTCCTTTTACCCAACTTCTACTCTAGATATGTCACTAACACCCTGCTTGTCAGATATGTAATAAAAACACATTTGATAAGTACTGAATAACAAAACACAAGATAAAATTGATAAAAGTCTTTAGAAACGTAGGGCCGGCCCCGTGGCTTAGGGGTTGGGTGCTCGCGCTCCGCTGCTGGCGGCCCGGGTTCGGATCCCGGGCGGGCGCCGACGCGCCGCTTCTCCGGCCATGCTGGGGCCGCGTCCCACATACAGCAACTAGAATGGATGTGCAACTACGACATACAACTATCTGCTGGGGCTTTGGGGGAAAAATAAACAAATAAAATCTTTAAAAAAAAAAGAAACGTATAGATAAATGCCAAAGCATCTGAGCCTCCTCTAAGATTTCTTTGCAGTGAGAAAATGAGAACAGGCCTCACTGAAGAGCCAGATTTAATACTGTCTTTAAAATAACAGGTAGGTTTGGACACGCAGAGACTGGTTCGGGAAATATTCTAGATGCTGGAGAGTAGGGGAGAAGGACAACAGGAGAAAATTCAGACCATGTATGGAGAACCAGGACAAATCTGGTTTGGAGGAAGACTGGGATAAACTGCAATAGCGGAGGAAAATGTTATAAAAGTAAATTGGGGTAATATGAAGGAAGGCTTTAATACCAAGCTGAGGTATCTGTATGTTATTTTGTACACAACTGAAGAATTACTGAAAGATTTAGTAATTAGTAAAGAAGTGAAATGATAAGAGTTTTCCTTTAAGAAAATGAATACATAATATATACTATATAATAACCCTTTAGAAACAAACACGTCTATAATTGCCCTTAAATTTATATTTTGTATATGGTGCTTCTATTATTTGAATATCATTGCTCAACAATAAAAACAATATTTCAGCTAGCTATTGGGTGATTTCCAATGTCTGCAGAGGTGAAGGCAGATTTATCTAGATATGACTTTTATTTTTAAGGCTAATATCCACAGATCATTTAATAAATATAAATCCAGATATTAATATGAATGGGCAAAAATATTGATGCTTCCTCCTAATGTAATTCTGTGTTAATGTACAGTAGGATTCCAGTGAGAAAATGTATTATCTGGAATTACTCAGAAAGAAAGAAATTTTAAATAAATTAAAAAATACAAAGTAAGTTACCTCCTCATCTTCTCACGACCCTTGAATTATATCTTTTTAAATTCACATACCTAGTTTTTACATTTTTTTTTAGCAAAGCCCTAGTTGTACTAAGCAGAGTATTAGTTAAATGCATTCTTCTTACAGATTTATGTATTTATAAAATTTTCATGGCCTGTATTTGTATATTTTGAGAGGCAGCAATAAATATTAAAAATAGTGTTGATCCAATATACATAGAGAAATATATCTGCTATCACGAATATAATGCCAGGGATTACGTTTGGTTTACTGCTGTACCTTTAGCACAGAGTAGTTGCTCAAATTATTTTGCTCAATGAATAAACAGATATGTCGAATATTTGCTCCACAACATTCCTTTAACAGGTGTAAACATCACTACTTCATCATAATAATGAGCAATCACATTCTCTTTTAAACATTTTATTAAAGTGACAACAAACGTCCATTTTCAAACATTGTCTCCCTCTCTATCTGTAATTATCACCCATCCTTAAGACAAATCATGAAAAAATTCTAACTATTCTACTAACTCCAAATTTGTTGGACAGGAAAGGTTTTCATACAGTAATTGCATTTTTTTTTTTAACCTGACAAATGGAAATTGCAATCCTTTGAACAAAAGAATCTTTAAATGCTCTTGTCTATCCATTGAGCAGTCTTCCCTGGGCCCTCAAGGAATAAAAAGATAAAAATTTTTAAAAAGCCAGGTCAAAGATGAAAGCCACCTGCTGTCAGCAGGGAAACAAGTATAGTTCCTGGGATAATGGTTCTCAGGAATGGATTATAAGCATTTAATGACTGGATAGTAACTCTTACAGACATCCAGAAGCATGACCTGGGATGGCAAAGTTCAATTCACAAGGAGATGTATTTCTCCTGTAAGGAAGTGTCAGTTGACTGACTTTGTTGACCAGCTCTCAGTCACTGGATTTGTTTGCAAATCCACCCAATCCCCCCTGAGAACTTAAAGCCCAGAAGAGGGCTGAAAGAGAGGTAACCACTTTTGTACTAAATTGTCACCTCCTTGCTTATTTTCGTGAAGCTCTAAAGAATACAATAGTCTCACTAACACAATAAATTTATTATTGAGATGTCAGAATCAGCAGTTTTTAGTCACCAGTCACTTCTACGTGTCTCCACTCTATTTATCACAGCTTCTTTGTGGTCAGATTGCCAAAAGCCTTGACATCCTTCACACAAAGATGCAGATGAAAGTAACGAAGAAATTAAATTTAAACAAGCCTGACCACGTGTGTTCAATCTGGGTGGTTAGTCCAGAAGGTGCCTATTTTCTATGTGTTTGACGTATTTCTTAATTTTAAAGTGATTAATAAAAAGAGAAAAGAAAAAATTTTAAAAAGAAAACAGTTTATCATCTTTCAGCAGCTTTAAAATATAGTATTTCTGAATCATTTGATTGGATGATGGCTGCATATTATGAAATACTATTGTCTTCTAATCATACTATCTGCTAATGCACAGATCAGTTGTGAGGCAGGTTAATGGTGATTCTATTTTCCCTCTACTGTCCCAGCAAACTCAAGTCCTTATAAATCTTACGTAGACATGTAGAGTAGCCACAAGCTGTCACACATGAACTTTTATTGAGTGTGTCTTTTGACCTTTGGATCACTATGCTGGTTTATCTGTTAAACTCAGTTTTATCTGTATATATCATCCTCTTTGAGGATCTCTCAGCACTTCATAAATATTGTCATTTTAACCTATATATCGGGAAACAGAAGCTCTTGGAAAACGTAATAATCGACTTTCAGCTCCAATGCTCTTAAATCCTGAAGATTTTATAAATTAATGGAATTTCCAAGACATTTGTGAACATGTATTCTATTAAAATGATGATATGCACTCAGAGATTTGTAACCATATCAATTTGTTTAAGTTGAAGGACACTAGGCTTTTCAAATCAATAAACACTGGAGAATGACATACCTTAAGCACTTAAAAAAAAAAAAAGGTTTGATGCTGGAGTCAGAGGTTGTAAATTCTCCTTTGCTTAAAATTTAGTTCTTTTGCCTACTGCTGCTCTTCATCTTTGTGCAGGCAAGAGAATGGAATTCCCTGAAACACTTTGAAAGCCATAATCTATGCACCTTTTCTGGGCCTCTCTCCCCAGTCCTACCCATTAATAACATTTAATCTGAGAGATTTTAGCTTAAACTAACACTATCCACCTTCTTTTGAAGTGTAGTCTAAATACTACCGTACTGCAAATCAATAAAAATGTTTTTCCATAACTGAAACTGTCACATAGAGGCAAACACACCAGCTTTCTATTGACTCTCTCTACAAATTCCACAAATAAGATTACAGCAATTTAATACTTTTGTGCTTTCTATTTAAGGCCTGTTGCATTTCAGTACATCATTTATATTCTTTATCTGATTTGTCATTTATAATAACAGCTGTACCTTGCAGGTTTTAAATTGTCTTGTGTTGAGATGTGCCATCCAATAGCCTAAAAACCCATTTGCTCCAGGAAATACTGGAGACAGGACCACAGCAACCGACACTTCAGAGCGATTGTCCACTCTGCTTCTCTCTGCGCTGCCTCAATCTTCACTGTGTTATTTCTAGGGACCAATTTTAGAAGCTTTGTAAACTTAATACAGATGGTCTGTATAAGTAAATAAGAATGATAAGTATAATCCAAACACACGATGGCCTATTTAGAAGCTTGAAACTATGATTATGATGTGATAGAAACAAAAAATAAAACTTGGAATACAGTTCCAAGAGTCTCATTAGAAGAGCATGCCATATACATTAAAATACATTGTTAAACTGAGAGGAAGAGCTTAAATTAGGATATTTTAATACATTAAATGAACTAATGGAAGATAGTGAAGTCATGCCCACTGAATCAAATGAGAGAACTGTATTGTACTTTCCTTTTTGGACCCCGGGTCTTCTTTTGCAAAAGGCTATAACTATGTTTCATGTAACAGTTTCATTGAGATGCCAGAGAAAAGTTCTGACCACTAAAATATAAAAGCAAAAAAAGAAAATAATAATGAGTCTTCTACTTCATCCACTAATAATCTTGAAATATCTTAACAGTAGAAAAACAAAACTGTCCAAACTCAAACATCTCAGACAAAGGAGAGAAGAAAAAGCAAACGAAAAACTTGCAGGGCAGGTACTGAAAACAATGGTTTTTAAGCAATAAATTCTGAAGAGGCTTTCAAGGCAAAAAATAATGTTTTTTAAAAAAGAACTCTAATGTTTAGAGATGACTGTTTTTGATTTGCCAATGGAGAAATGAAACGGAGAACATGTTTTTCTAACTATTTCACAAACTTGTAAAGATTATAAAAAACGTAGGACTTGGGTAATAGACTATGTTCAAGATTTAACAGATTAAAATTAGGTAAATCTAGGCATGTTAAGCAGTCTTTTTCAGGTAGGATCAGAGTTCATTAAATTTAAAAAAAAAAAGCCATCACCATGGTGTAAATCGTTGCCTAGGAATTTCTGACAGGAAAACAGATGGAAGTGAAGCAAAAGCACATCTGTAACTCATGGCTCTAAATCTCTCATTCAGGTTGTAAGTGACACACGGAAAGTAAGCAAAAAAAACACAACTTGGCGGAGATCAATAAATACAGAAAGTGTCATCGGCCTAAAAACACAAATCTTCAAAGGCAGTGATTGTCCAAATAGGACCATATATCAAAACAGACAATGCGAGCGGATTCGAAGCAAAGGGCTATTAATTAGACCTCCAGGCAAGTTATGTGAAAGGGACATCCAAACTGAATTCCTGGCATGGACAAAAGGAAATACTGCAGAACAAAAAAGAGAACTGGCATAATCTGCAGCTGGAATCTGGAGTGGGCTAGCGTAAGTAAGCTAATGGACAACACTTCCAAAAATGAACAGAATCCAAAAATAATGCAAAACAGCCTCGAGGCGGAAAGCTGCAAGCAAGCCTCACTGAAGGGACTGGTATTTCCACACATTTACTTACAGGGTGGGTCTTGAAGGGAAACACACACACACACACACACACACACACACACACACATACACACACAGTTATAAACACCACACAGATATAAATAATAGTATCTGAAAGGACAAACTTGCAAAGTAAATAGACACAAATCTTTTCAGAGTGTTTATTTCATGCTGTTTCACCTGAACAGGTTCAGTTAGCATTTATTACCTCACCACGAAGCTCTGTGTAATTTATAATCTATGAGAGCACTCCAGGGCGTAAGGTGCACCATTCAGTGCTTGAAAATACTGACTGTTCGACAGAATCAAGGAATTATAGCGCCTGGCAAGAACTCATTCTAGGCTAAGGACCTTATTTTAAATATGAGACAACTAAGTAGTTTGAAAGGAAAGTAATGACACTATCAAAAAATAATTCATTAGTAAATGTGTTCTGCCATGTATAATGATAAACACACTGAGTTTGAAAAAGTTTCTTTCGATGAAGGCACCTATTCTCCCGAGGTGTCACTGATCAATGTTGCCTTATGAAATTAACTTCTAAGTCAGTTTCTTTACTATGTAGTGTCTCTCCTTGTCTATACCTCTTGTCAAAAATTTGCATTGTTCAAACTGTTCACACAATTTTCACCAGATATGTCTCCAAATTCTTTTGACTATGTCCAGAAATAAGATCCATCCTCAAAGTATGAATATTGCTAAAAATGAGGGCAAAATATTAACAGAAACTTCAATCCTTAAAACTAATAAAATATCATCTCTTCCCAGTAACCTTTAGGAACTAACCTGTCTCTAACTCCTCAATATATACACACTACCACTCTTTCACTCCTAAGCATGGTGGTTAGTTGATCTGGCTCCAAAAGTGTTTATGTATGACAAGTGTGTGTGTGTGTGCGCATGTGATTTTTGATCTTTAACTCACTATAGTATGACCATGTACTTAACATTATTTAAATGTTAATTTCTTAGATTGTTAACTGCTTGAAAACAGAAATCTAAGTCACCTTGGTTTTCCAGTACCTTCCTCAGTATCTGTCACATCCAAATTCATATGATCTCATTTAAGCCTTTCATTTGCTGGGTAAAACAGTCATGGAAAAGACGGGTGTCCTCATTTTCTAGGTTAAGAAACTGAGCTAGGAAGAAGTATAGCAGAGATGTAAGCCTAGATCTGATTGCCAGTTGAACATTCATATCATTCGAGCAAGTTATCAATGATATCCTTACTGCCAAATCTGATACCTGATTTTTTTTTTTTTTTAAAGATTTATTTATTTATTTTCCCCCCAAAGCCCCAGTAGATAGTTGTATGTCATAGCTGCACATCCTTCTAGTTGCTGCATGTGGGA